>NC_053496.1:64054176-64319176 GCF_905171775.1 Rana temporaria | reverse complement strand
CCTCGCACTCTGAGAATATTGGACGAATGATCGTCTGTTTTTTTGCATGCTAGTCTCATATTAAAAATGAAGGGGTTACTCCACTTCCTAAAATTCTTGTACGATGGAATGCAACTTCTGATGTGATGTAATGTATTGTATTGTATTGGAATATATTCTTTTGTTTTTGAACGTTGGTGGGCTTTTTTCCGGTTGAAAATGATACTGATTAAACAAATATCGTATGATCTAGTATCGTGCGAGAAAAATGTTAATGTTTGTCCCTTTGGATAATTTCGGATGAACTGTCATGATCAGCTCTCGAAAGCTGTGTACTAATGATCAGATTATCGTACGATCACTCTAAAAGCAATATTTTTTGTAAAATTTTCTGATTGTGTGTACTAGGTTTAAGGGTCTCTTACTCGGCAAGGGTAAGCTGAAACCAATTCCTAGAAGGGGAAGCTGGGTGTGTCTAGCTAGAGCTGTACTAACTAACACACAAACAGCATGGAACACACAGAACATACCAAGCATAATAAATGCTTGTTTACATCAGGGGTCAAGTCCCGGGGGAAAAAAGTGTTGGAACTCCCACCCAAGGTCCACTCCCCCACCAACAAATAAATAAAAATTATACGCTTATATGCATAATTACTAAACCGCATGTTTTTTTTTTTGATCCACTGTACCTTAGTAATCCTTTATGTTACTGGCCGCTTCCTGTATATGGATTCATCGGGTAGCAAGTTCTTTCTAAATCCCGCGATAACTTGCGACAGACCTCCGCAATGTCTCCTGGAAACAATGACAAAAGCTCCCAGGAGACATTGTGGCATCGAGGAAGTGCCGGAATACCCGCACACTACCTGATGAATCCATATACAAGAAGCGGCCAGTAACATAAAGGATTACTAAGGTTCGCCTGCCACCGACAGTGACTCGAGCTGGGCATCGCTGCTTAGTGAAGGATTGGCCCGAAACCGAGGCTTGCAGCTCACGCCGGAGAGCATAGGCTCTAATCGGAACACTGGATAGACTTAGTGCAGGTCTTAAGGCACTGTATCATGTGAGTGCAATTTTTATATATGTTTTTTAAGCAAAATAAAGCAAGGAATGTTGCGCAATGATAGCTGTTTGTTTTGAGATTTTAAAGATCATTCAAAGGTGGAGGCGCATGAAATTATTATTTTAGATACCATTTGGGAAACCCCAGATACATTCCAACGAGTAACTGATCCAGGCATAAACTGAGGCTTTTTGATTACTATTTTCTGGTGAGCGTTAATTTTGGAAGGTGGAGGTGTATCACGGATCGGTGGAAGTCTTTTTAACATTTTAGATTTGTTCACGTGGGTTTGATTACCCATTTCTTTTAAGAGGATAGCTGGGACTTTTGCCTTTAATTTGTTCTTTTTTTTTTCTTTAATTTCTTAAATTTTTTATATCTATATAGATTTTCACATCTTGTTTTCATGTTTTAATTAACAATGAATGAAATAAAATTGATGGAGGCAATTAGTATTCACTGCCACATGTATATTTAATAATTTTTGGGGTTAGAGCAGTTATTCACTATAATATTACATTGTTTATCCCATATCAATGGTGGGAAATTTATGACTGCAGCGGATCTGACACTTAAATTTAAAGAACATAAATTAAAAGCATTTAAAAAAAAAATCAAAAAAACATTTTTGTGCCAGTGACACAAACTCTGCACTATTCACTTGACTGTCTGCCAAATGTGACCTGTTATATAACTCTTGCCATTTCACAATAACAGCAAGGTGTGCCAACAAGCCCACTTGTTATGTTAACTTGTGTCTTGGTGTTCGGGAGGAAGGGGGGCACAGTAAACTGCAACTGAACTGCCTATTTTTCTTTTTTTAAATATCAAACAGGTTATACTTGCCTGTTCTGTGCAGTGGTTTTGCACAGTGCATCCCAGATTTCCCTCTTGTCAGGTCCCCCACCAGTGCCTCTGGCTCCGCCCTCCTGTGGGGTGCCCCCACAGCATGCAGCTTGCTCTGGGGGCACCCAAGCAGGCACACACCAGACCCACGTCTCTGTGTGTCCATTCACAAACGGGGCTTCGGCTTGGCCCCTCCATCTCCTGATTGGTTCACTTGCTGTGATTGACAACAGCAGGAGCCAAGGGCTCCTGCTGCTGCCAAAAGCCACTCAGCCATTGACTAAGAGGGCTGATCAGGAGCCGGTCGGCAAACCTTTTTCGATCATGACCCTTCGTCAGAAGTCAGATGCTGTACACACGGGCTGAATGTCAGCTGGATTCTATTGAGCCTGCCAAATCTGCCCAACAATCGGCCCGTCTGTACTAGGCTTTAATAAACAGGATTCTGTACCAGCACAAGTAATGAGCAGCATTTAGAGACAACACTGAGTTCTCCTCCCAGACTTGGACCTGCTGGGATAGAGTTTAGCTCCTACGTTTTAATTCTTCATTGCCATATAATCCTGAACTCATTTTCTTGCTACTGTCAGTTCTAAAACTAACATTTGCACTGCTTTAAAAGTTTCAATTTAAGCTTCATCCTATAAAAGAAACAATTCTCAGGAACAAGCTTTTCCTCTCTATTAAAGAAAGGGGTTTACTGCAATTTAATTTACTTAGTATTTAATGCTCCAGACACTTACAGATCTCATTTTAGCTCCATTGTAAATGTTTGCGCCGCATTTAATGAATTATTCACAGAATATCATAAAAATAACATGATTGTGATATATTTCTGTAACAAGACTTAACAAAATTAGGTTTGCCACATATGTTCAGTCTATTAACAACCGCACGTCAAAAGAAAAAAAAAATGACTAATAAGTCTCATATTAAATCCTCCTATCATTTTTGCTGCTTTCAGATGAGATTTATAAAATGTAAAACAGCATATTCCCACTGTGACAAAAGTGCTGCAAAAACACTTTAGACATAACTTTTCTATGAACAATTGTTTTTATAACCCGAACTGACAGCTCGCCTGTTTCCTGTTTTTGCTTTTTAAATAACAAGACAATGTAATTTTTTTTTTCTGCCCCTGAACACAAAAAAATATATTATTTTTCTTCTAAGCTGCTGTGCTGGTGTTCTCATATATTTAAAGGCATCATTAAATTAAGTTCAGGTTGTCACAGTAACCAAAGCTAGCAGTATTTTTTTCTTGCCAGCAGTGAATGCTTTAGTAAAGTAACATTGGTTGAAAGTGAAATCCTCTAATATGATATGATGTAATATGGTTGCTCGCTGACCAGATGTGACCTAAAAGTGTTTAGTGACAGATGTAACTGTATTACATCAATGGATTATTATTTTTTAAACTACACTAAAACTCAAATTAAATATTTAATATGTTGTAATGGAGGCTTCAGCTGTTATAGCTTACATTTTCTTTGTTTTCAGAAAAGACATATTGGGCTAGATTCACAGAAAAAGTACGCCGGAGTATCTGCTGATACTCTGGCGTACTTTCAAATTTGCTGCGTCGTATCTTTAGTTTAAATTCTCAAACCAAGATACGACGGCTTCTGGCTTCGATCCGACAGGCGTACGGCTTCGTAAGCCTTCGGATCGTAGGTGTAATACTTCGGCACCCGCTGGGTGGAGTTTGCGTCGTTTTCCGCATTGGGTATGCTAATTAGCTGTTTACGGCGATCCACGAAGGTACGCGCGGTCGTCGCATTCTCTTACGTCGGCTTTTCCCGGCGTTAAGTTACGGCTGCTATTTCATGGCTTATATTTTATTTAGACCAGCCATGTTAAAGTATGGCCGTCGTTCCCGCGTCAAATTTTTTATTTTTTTTGCGTAAGTCGTCCGGGAATAGGAAAGGACGTAACGCACGTCGCCGTTCAAAAAATTACGTCGGTGCGACGTCATTTTTGCGCAAAGCACGGCGGGAAATTACAAAACGGAGCATGCGCAGTACGTTCGGTGCGGGAACGCGCCTAATTTAAATGATACACGCCCCATTTGAATTAGGCGGGCTTGCGCCGGATGGATTTACGCTGCGCCGCCGCAAGTTTACAGGCAAGTGCTTTGTAAAATTGAGCACTTGCCTGTAAAACTTGCGGCGGTGTAACGTAAATGCGTTACGTTAGACCGCCGCAAATGTACCTGAATCTGGCCCATTATACTTAAAGTGTATCTAAAGATTTTTTTTTTTTAAATTAACTTTTTTAGAAAGTGAAGGGAAATCTTTCCAATTGGACAGCAAATAAAAAAAAATAACCCTATAAGGGGATTTTACTTACATTTAATTTAAATGCAATTAGTTATAGATATACCCTATATACTCGAGTATAAGCCGAGTTTTTCAGCCCATTTTTTGTGCTGAAAATGCCCCCCTCGGCTTATACTCTAGTCTGTGTACCTGGTCAGCCCGTGACATGCAATTAGACGGCGGGCGTCCAGTGTAAAAAAGCCGCGCCTCCTCCTCGTCCTGTTCCTCCGTCCTGTTTCGTGATAGGCGGAACACTCAGTTTCCCAGCAGAGCCTGTTTTCAGTGTTTCGCCTATCACGGACGTCCTCTGAAAGGTTATCCTCCACCCCAGTCTCAAGTTTTTCAGACTCTAACAGGTTTTCTCCTAAGATTGCCCTATATTTGGCTCCACCCATCTCCCCATCAACTCCCTGTCCCTGCATGTTTCACGGTGGGGATGGTGTGTTCAGGGTGATGTGCAGTATTAGTTTTCCTCCACACATAGCGTTTTGCTTTAGGGCCAAAAAGTAAAATGTTGGTCTCATCTGACCAGAGCACCTTCTTCCACATGTTTGCTGTGTCCCCCACATGGCTTCTCGCAAACTGCAAATGGGACTTCCTATGGCCTTCTTTCAACAATGGTTTTTTTCTTGCCACTCTTCCATAAAGGACAGATTTGTGGAGTGCACGACTAATTGTTGTCCTGTAGAAAGATTCTCCCATCTGTGCTAGGGATCTCTGTAGCTTTGCCAGAGTTACCATGGGCCTCTTGGCTGCTTCTCTGAGTAATAATCTCCTTACCTGGCCTGCCAGTTTAGGTGGACGGCCATGTCTTGGTAGGTTTGCAGTTGTGCCATACGCTTTCCATTAGCGGATTATGAATTGAACAGAGCTCTGTGAGATGTTCAAAGCTTGGGATATTTTTTTATAACTTAACCCTGCTTTAAACTTCTCCACAACTCTATCCCTGAGCTGTCTGGTGTGTTCCTGGCCTTCATGATACTGTTTGTTCACTAAGGTTCCCTAAAAAACCTCTAAGGGCTTCACAGAATAGCTGCATTTATACTGAGATTAAATTACACACAGGTGGACTGTATTTACTAATTCAGTGACTTCCAAATGCAATTGGCTCCACTAGATTTTAATTAGGGGTATCAGAGTAAAGGCGGCTGAATACAAATGCACGCCACACTTTTCAGATATATCTATTTATAAAAAAAAAATGAAAACCATTTTCCTTTCACTTCACAATTATGTGCCACTTTGTGTTGGTCTATTACATAAAATCCCATTAAAATGCATTTACGTTTTTGGTTGTAACATGACAAAATGTAGAAAAATTTCAAGGGGTATGAATACTTTTTTAAGGCACTGTAGATGAAAAAGTGGACATCTGGGGGGTTTGGATGCAAATGAGACATAAGCGGGAACTGTGGATTTGGCTGTCTAAGGATTAAATCAAAGTGCACAAAACTGTGAACATTTTTAATTATAATTTTTTTTTAATTAATTTTATTTAGGGTGAAAAATATATGGGAGATTTAAAAATATATACAATATTTTCCTAAGGTTTGAGTAGAGATCTTTAGTGTGGTTAATTCAGCTGTCGTCAGTGTCGCGTCCCTTATTGGGGAGGCAAGTGATTGACATGGTTTCGGGTTTGCACCTGGGACTTTACAATTCTCCCAGCAACTTCCACTTTACCCCCTCATTGCCAGCTGCGGGTTAATTTCTTGAAGTCATCTCCATGGGGGTTAGTGTGACTCTGTTGTTAAAGATTTAGTGAGGATCAGTTACATTTTCTCTGGTCCTCCATTACCTAGCAGGTGCTTCTAACAAAACATAACACAGGACAATTTAATATTTACGATGGAGGTCAGGAATAGATATCAGGAGCCTGATGTGGGTTTTCAGCAAAAAGGAATTTGCAGTAAATAGAGGAATTGTCACATAAGAATAAGAAGCTTTAGTAAAACATCTTACATAGTCACTGGATTAAAAACCGTGTGTCTCAAGTTTTGTCCAAAGCATCAGTACAAGCTTATTAAAGAAAAAATTATGAATAAATTAAAATTATTGTTATTAAAAAAAAAAGTGAGATTAAAGATTATTAGCATTCATTTTTAGTTTAAAATCAGACTTCATTGAGTCACCTGTTGGCTTCTCACACCTTTCAGACACATCTTCACCACTAGGTGTGCACCTGTTTTTTTACACATCTCACTCCTGATTATGGGTCACCTTGCCCATGTTAATTCTTTTTTTTTAAATCAGAAAAGGTTTTATTAGGAGAAAAGAACCATACAATTTTGCCCATGTTAATTCTAAACCCACACAATTTTTTCATTATCCATATCGTTTCACTATTCCCATTATATATTAGGATCACGTTATGGATATGTCTCCACCATGAATGCTGTTTTTGTTAGCTGTTGTCACTGTGCATGTCCCCACATTTCCCAGAGATGATTTATTCAGATGACTTGCAATTTATAGCACTATACCACCAGCAAACAGTTTTTGTAAGTAATATGTAGTAGGGGGGTCATCTAGATATGTATATATTTTTTTTTTTTATTATAGATAGGTAGATACTACGGGCTTTCTCCTGAAAAGTGACCATAAGTCACGAAATGTGTCGAGCTATCAGCTGTCATATTCTATACCAATCATGTGTTGACAAAAGATGTTTGTTCACATAATACATGTTTATATGGTTATATATGACATTTTTGTCATCATGTTCAATAATTTAATATTTATTTTTTATTGACAATGATAAAGAGTAGCAAGGTTATGGGCTATATAGATATTATGTAATATGTGTGTAGCACTACCCCCGAAGGAGCTGCTGGTTAGTTTGGGAGGCATGTTACCTCATGTTTCTCTGATGTCTAGGGGTGATTGGTGAAAGTTGTAGTAACGGAATGTCCACGACAGGTGTCTTTTTCTGTGCTCTTTATTACCCAGCCGGGTAAAGACAATACAACTTGGTAAAGAGTAGAGATAGAAGAAGAAATGAAATTGGCAGATCCAGATGTCAGCAATAGGAAACAGTCCTGCTCCCACACGTAATGTCTCTTTCACCACTCCAGCCTGAGTGGGTATAGTGCACCTGGACAGGCCTCTCTCACCAGCCTGGCAGCCAGAATGTCACTTGAACCTTAGGCAAAAGTCTCTGTCACAGACCCTCCCGGTAAATAAACAGCGGAGACAATCCTCCTCAGCAGACTCGGCACCTGGATCTCCCTCAGGTAGTTTTAAATTAGGGTACCGACTGACAGGCGGCCAACATCCAGCTTTTCAGTGTCCGGTTCCCCTGGTCCCCAATGGATAGTCAGGCCCCTATCGGAACACCAGCCTCTCTTGGTACTCCTCAGGCAGACTCTCTGCTGTACGGCCTTCTCCAACTGGACGGACGACCCAGGACCTTCTTAGGTGGGACCCAGTCGATTACTGAGTCCCCAAGCGGCAGATCAATTGCTCCGGGCCAACGTGGTCCCGAAGCAAGGATCCTTGCATTGCACGCGTAACCCCAGCCCGGAAGGCCATTCGCTGGGGCGGCGTGAAGTGGCTACACTAAAGGTTTCTTTAGCAAATTGAGAAGCGGGGGGGGGGGGCCTTTACAAAAAAAGAAGAAATAAAGAAAAAAAATGTATATATCAAAAAAGGAGGGAAGCCATCCGGGGCTCTGGGGACCTCTGGGCCCTTTAATAAAAAAGGAAAAGAAACCTCTGGGCCCTTTAATTAAAAAAAAAAACATTTATAAAAAATACATAAAATAAGGGAGGTTGCCATCCCGGGGCCCTGGGGACCTCTGGGCCTTTTAAAAAAAAATAAAAAAATATAAACAAAAATAAAAAAATAGACATTTATAAAAAAAAAAGGGGGGTTGCCATGCGGGGGCCCTGGAGACCTCCTGGCCCTTTAATAATAATAATAATAATAATAATAATTATTATATAAAAAATATATAAAAAAAACATTTTTTTTTATAAAAAAAATAAAAAAGGGGGGGTTGTCGTCCGGGGGCCCTTTTTTTTAAAACGGGCTGCCATCCGGGGCCCCCTATTGGGCGGGGCCCATGGGCTTGATATAGTATTGCTTTAGGCATTCTATAGTTTAGGTTATTGACCCGAAATGGTGAGTTCAGTTGTACTAACTTTTTTTTTTTATTTCATTTTTAATATATTTTTTTAAGTTTTTTTATACATTCTTATTTTATATCTGTGATTGATGGGATTTTTTACCATTTGCTTCTATCATTTGATAATTTATGGAAAGATATCAGCATCACAGTCCACAAGTTATTTTACTCAGTAGTAGTAGTATCTATTCTATAAGAGTTAAAGAGGTTGTACACCTCTGCATACTAGAACCAGGGCCGCTATCAGGAATTATGGGGCCCATTACACAGCTTCAGGCATGGGCCCCCTGGAGCAGAGACCCGGGGGGGGGGGGTGCTGCCGCCTGAAAATTGAGAAGCGGGGGGGCTGACGCAAATTGAGAAGCGGGGGGGGGCCCTTTACAAAAAAAGAAGACATAAAGAAAAGTATATATAAAAAAGGGGGGTAGCCATCCGGGGCCCTGGGGACCTCTGGGCCCTTTAATATTAATAAAATATATATATATATATATATATATATATATATATATATATATATATATACACAAATTATTATTTCTTTATAAAAATAAATTACAAAAGAAGGGGGGTTGCCATCTGGGACCTCTGGGCCCTTTAATAACAATTTAAAAAAAGAAACCTCCGGGCCCTTTAATGCAAAATAAATAAAAAATATATATAAACAAAAATAAATAAATAAACGTTTTTAAAAAAAAGGGGGGGTTTGCCACATGGGGCCCTGGGGACCTCTGAGCCCTTTAATAAAAAAATTAAAATATATTAAAAAAATAAATAAAAAAAAGGGGGGTTGCCATCCGAGGCCCTGGGGGCCTTCAGGCCCCTGGGGAACTCCAGACCTCTAAAAAAAAAAAATTGTCCCTTAAATAAAAAATTAAATAAAAATATATTAAAATATATATATATATTTTTTTATAAAAAAATAAATAAAAAAAGGGGGGGGTTGCCATCTGGGGCCCTGTGGGCCTCCGGGCCCCTGGGGACCTTCGGACCCCTAAAAAAAATATATATATATATATTTTTAAAGGGGGTTGCCATCTGGGCCTCTGGGGACCTCCGGCCCCCTTACAGGTGTACTGCCTGTACCCCCCTGATGGCGGCCCTGACTAGAACACTTGGGGCCAGATTCACGTAGAATCCCGGCGGCGTAACGTATTGCATTTACGTTACACCGCCGCAAGTTTTATGGGTAAGTGCTTGATTCACAAAGCACTTGCCTGTAAACTTGCGACGGCATAGCGTAAATCCGTCCGGTGCAAGCCCGCCTAATTCAAATGGGGCGTGAATCATTTAAATTAGGCGCGTTCCCGCTCCGAACGTACTGCGCATGCACCGTTTTGAAATTTCCCGACGTGCATTGCGCAAGGACGTCATTGGTTTCGACGTTAACGTAAACGGCGTCCAGCGCCATTCACGGACGACTTATGCAAACGGCGTTAAATTTCAAATTTTGACGCGGGAACGACGGCCATACTTAACATTGGCTAGACCACCTAGGGGCTAGCTTTATCTTTACCCCGCGTATCTCTACGGAAACGGGCAAAGCGTACGTTTGTGAATCGGCGTAACGACTCTTTTGCATATTCTACGCCGACCGCAATGGAATCGCCACCTAGCGGCCGGCCTAGAATTGCAGCCTAAGATCCGACGGTGTAAGTCACTTACACGTGTCGGATCTTAGGGAGATCTATGCATAACCTGATTCTATGAATCAGACGCATAGATACAACCGGCCGGATTCAAAGATACGACGGCGTATCAGGAGATACACCGTCGTATCTTCTTTATGAATCTGGCCCTAGGTCTTTACTTTGCAAGGAAAAAATTTGGATCAAGGGTTTACTTCCTCTTTAAATTATTCAGGCGTTCAGCTCAAAAATAGGTCCTTTTGTTATTGGAGTTATTGCAATGACAAAATGACAGTGATAGTCTACAAAATGGTTCCCCGCAGGTTGGGGTCTAGATCAATTTTTGGTATAACCAAAAATGATGGAGGTAGTCTACAATATGATGCCTGTAGCTTAGCAACATAAACAAATGCCAGCTTTATAAGACATATATGGACGGCAAGGCTCTGTTTACCCTTTGAAGAAGACATGTGGACAGTGATGAAATGCGACAAGGCAGAGCTTATTGATGCCATCACGCTACCTGAAAGTAGCCACCAGATTGCTTGGCAAAGGGGAGGCTGAGGTCTCTATCTTAAAAGGGAAATATACCTGAATGGCTTTACAGTCATTTATTGTAGTGCATTGCTGTATTTAGTGCACCTTTCTTGTGAGTGTAATTTTCTTTATCTTATTTCTAATAAAGTGCCATTTTTTTTTAAACGGTAAAATACTATGTTAGTTTTAACTCCCTTTGAGCAGAGGAGCCAGTGAAATAATATCAAGATTACTGTGGTCCTGGTAAAAGTGGAGGAGGTGACCAGGTGGCAACCATCCAAGGTATTTAGAGGAGATGTAGGAGGCCTCTTAAAGTGGTAAAGATGGACGCTCGCTGCTAGTGGGGTCAGCGGTGACATCTCATGCCGTGTACACACCATCACTTTATGTGATGAAAAAAAACGACGTTTTTAAAAACGTCACTTTAAATGACCATGTGTGGGGGAAAACGTTGTTTTATGTCTTGTGAAAAACGACAAAAAAAAATTGAAGCATGCTTCAATTTTATGTGTCGTTTTTCAAAACGTTGTTTTTTACTTCACAGAAATTGACCGCGTGTAGCAAAAAACGACGTTTAAAACGACGTTTTTACACCCACGCATGCCCAGAAGCTAGTTATGAAGCGAGCTTCAATGGAAAAACGTGTTGAACGTAACCTCGCTTTGCTAGAGCATTGTGAAAAAAACGATGGTGTGTAGGCAACTTTGTCTTTGAAAATTGAAGTTTCAAAAACGACGTTTTTTACTTCACAGAAAATGTCGTTTTTTTTCATCACATAAAGTGATGGTGTGTATGCGGCATCAGGCTTCGGTTTCAGGTGAGTGACACATAATGGGCTACTATGCTTTACCTTTGCAGGGAAATAAAGAGGAATGCGCAAAGTGACCTATTTGCACATAATAGGTCAATATATTTTAGTGAGCGCAAAGTGTGAATGGTGGTGGAACTCGCTGGGGAATATCATATTAAAGGGGGATGAGGAAGACAAAACAAATAGATTTTACATATTTTTTGGACTTGTATTAAAGGACTGTTTGTGACACAATATTGCTTATTATTGGTGTTGATAATCTACAACTCCTGGCAAAAAGTATGGAATTGCCAAAAAACTAATCACAGACATGCCTCAAAACTATTTTCATTTAACATTCAATCCTTCTGGATTTAATACACACTTAAAAAAAAGAAAGAAAACTGCAGTCAATTGCAACTGTTTTCACAGATCAAGCAGAGGAAAAAATTATGGACTCACTCAATTCTGAGGAAAATATTATGGAATCATGAAAAAAACACTATAGTACACTACTAGTACTGTTGCACCACCTCTGACTTTTATAACACCTTGAATTCTCTGAGGCATGGATTTAACTATCGACAAACAGTGCATTTATTGAAGATTTAACTGTTTTCTCCCGTGTAGCTTTACCTGACATGCAACCCCATATTATCAATGATTGTGGAAAATTGCATGTTTTCTGCAGGCTGTCGTCTTCATAAATTTCATTGGAAGAGCACCAAACAAAAGTTCCTGCATCATCACCCTGCCCAATGCAGATTTGTAATTCATGACTGAATATCACTTTCATCGAGTCATCCACAGTCCATGATTGCTTTTCTTTAGCCCACTGTAACCTTGCTTTTTTTTTTTTCTGTTTAGGTGTTAATGATGGTTTTCGTTTGGCTTTCCTGTATGTAAATCCCATTTCCTTTAGGCGATGTCTTACAGTTCGGTCACAGACATTGACTCCAGTTTGTGACCATTTGTTCCTCATTTGCTTTGTTGTGCATTTTCTGTCTTCAAGGCATATTGCTTTACGTTTTCTATCTTGACACTTTGATGTCTTCCTTGGTCTACCAGTACGCTTCCCTTTAACAACCTTCCCATTTGATTTGTACTCGGTCCAGATTTTAGACACAGCTGACTGAGAACAACCAACATCTTTTTTAACATTCTGTGATGAGTTACAGTACCTTCTTAAAGAATTTTTATAATCCTTTGTTTTAACTGACATCTCTCGTGTTGGAGCCATGATTCATGTCAATCAGGTTGGTGCAACAGCTCATCAAGGTGTGCAAGCACTCTTTTTTAACTGCAGACTAATTAGCAGATGTAATCTGATGCAGATGTTTGTTTTAAAACTGAAAAGTACATGGTGATTCCATAATATTTTCCTCAGAATTGATTAATTTCAGATGTTTTTCCTCTGCTTGATCTCCAAAAACAGTTACAATTGACTACAGTTTTCTTGCTTTCTTCAAAAAAAATTCAAGTGTTTCTTAAAGCCAGAAGGTTGGAATGTTAAATGAAAATAGTTTTGAGGCATGTCTGTGATTATTATTATTTTCCTAAACAATTAACCAGTTCCCTACCGAGCCATTGTCAAATGACATTGGCAGGAACCTTGTCTCTCTCTGGGTGGACGTCATATGACGTCCTGGGCTTTCCCGGCCACTAGGGGGTGCATGCACGGCAAAGATCGGGACCCGGTGCGCGTGCCCGTTGGCCGCGATGTCCACCGGGCACCCGCGATTGCCCGTGATCACGGCAGGAGTGTGGATCTGTGTGTGTAAACACACAGATCCACCTCCTATCAGAGGTGAGGCGACCGATGTGTTATCCCAGTACAGAGGAACACAGATCGGTCTCCTCCCCTTGTGAGTCCCCCCCCTACAGTTAGAATCACTCACTAGGAAACATATTTAACCCCTTCAGTGCCCCCTAGTGTTAACCCCTTCCCTGCCAGTCACATTTACACAGTAATCAGTGCAGTTTATAGCACTAATCGCTGTATAAATGTGAATGGTCCCAAAAATGTGTAAAAGGTGTCCGATATGTCTGTCGCAATGTCACGGTCACAATAAAAATCGCCGCCATTACTAGTAAAAAAAATAAAATAAATAAAAATGCAATAAAACTATCCCCTATTTTGTAGACGCTATAAATTTTGCGCTAACCAATCAATATACGCTTATTGCGAATATTTTTTTTTTTAAAATGTGAAATTTATTCAATCAAAAAGTAAAAAATTTTTGTGTTTTTTTTCAAAATTGTTGCTCTTCTTTTGTTTATAGCGCAAAAAATAAAAACCGCAGAGGTGATCAAATACCACCAAACGAAAGCTCTATTTGTGGGGAAAAAAGGACATCAATTTTGTTTGGGAGCCACGTCGAACGACCGTGCAATTTTCATTCAAAGTGCGACAGCGCTGAAAACTAAAAATTGGTCTGGGCAGGAAGGGGGTGAAAATGCAAAGTATTGAAGTGGTTAAACAATTTAATGAACATGCACTGAAAGATCAAATTGGAGTACCATTGTTTTATTGTGTGTATATGATTTGTGTTATGATATATAGATTTATTTTTGGAGTGACAGAGTGACAGAGTGGAGTGACAGAGTGGAGTTTTAAGTGGTTGTAAAATATTGCGTGGCACTTTTTGATAAGTTTACAATAGTGGATGTGGGAAACACATTGCAGTTTGAGCAGCAACACATAATATGTAAGGACTATAGGATTGCACTGTACACATAAATATAATTTGAGCAAAATGGGTTGCACAGAGAATGACCCAATAAATCAATCAGATTGTAATATTTTAAAAGTCTTACATAAGGATGAAAAGCCCAAAAGACCTAGAGGGTGAGCATACAGTATAATTTATGTAGGCTAGGCTTAGTCCAGTTGTGGAACCTATAGGGTTCCCTTGGCACAGAAAGGAATGAGGGGTTGTAGAATATACTGGCTAGTGTGGGATATTACTTTTCCTGAGAATTTATTGTTTTGCACTAATAGGGTTCATTACAGGGCTATAGGTGCCACTTCCAGGGCTTCTAGACTTACCGGTAAGGGTTACAGTGGATCACATGGTAGGAGATTATAGGGACAACTTAACCTTCATAATAATAATTGGCTACACAGGGAACCGAGGCTTCCTTTTTTTCTTTGGGTGGAAGATGCGTTTTTAGGAGACTCTGGTACTGTCATTCCCAGATAAATTGCAAGAAATAATAATTTAACAGGTAAAAGATAAAGGTTGAGATTTTAGAGGTAGCTGTCTCAAAGGGTAATCAGTTTTGGGAAGTTTTGCTATTCTTCCTAGCCTTTATATCTAATAGCTCTTTCATAATTCCAAGGTTAGAGTAGTTTGCCTAAATAGGGCCAGAATGTTCACAAATACATTTTTCATAGAAAGAAGTTAATTAAATCCTAATGTTATATGCCTTTTGTCATCCATTGGATTGTAATGATAAGGCAATTTCAGATGAGAGGTTTATGTTTAGAGCTTTTGATTTATTATGGTTGACCTGAAGGCCTGAAATGGCCTCTAATTTGATTACCAAGCTTGTTAAGTTGGGAGAGGATGCCAAGTACCAAAAAGGTAACCTTCAAACATGCAAAGTTTGAATTCATAACCTGTTATTAACCTGTTATTTTCAGGCTTAAAGATAGGGTATATTGGGCAACAATGATGTGTTCCTCTCAAGATCGTAAATTTAAGGGAATGAAAGCCTATGTAATAAATAAGGATTTAAGCAGTAGAGTGATCCTAACCATGTAATGAAATGTGAACAAAACTCATTTTGGCAAAAGTAGGGCCAGCCAAGGGTCTGCGTATATTGAGTGAGAGTGAGAGACTGGGAGTGTGACACTTTCTGGCCAAGAGTAGTAGGTGGAATAACCGGTGCACATTATTTGTTGGTTGCCTATTGGTCATGAAGCCCATTTGATCTTTACTCATCAATCTGGCTATTCTAACATTACGTTTGTGCTCAAGATCCTTTACAAGACTTTTGACATTAAGGATAATTAAGAGCAGAAATTTGAAGAATTTGTGGGATCGGTTTGTAGTTTTAGTGACATACAGTTGATTTTGTGGCTGTGAAAGCCTCTGAACCGAAGCAGGGAGCACATAATCTATTTTTGAGAGTCATTGCCTCCCCATGAGACCAGCTCTACCTCTAATCACCCCAGAGCTGCTGTAAAACTACTGTGAAACAGCTGATCAGCAACAGTCTACAACACTGCAACATTTCTTGGTAATTATTGGTCCCAATGGGTTTCTCACTCCCTTGATGAAGATTAAAAAAAGCAGAGACCCAACTGTATTAATAAATGCATACTTGTATACTGCAAGTGGCTCAGTAAGGTCTATGATTCAAGCATTGCAGTAAATCAATGGTACCAACTACTTGTCGATTCTATTGTGGATGGAGCACAGCAATGTAATCAGGTGTTGTTTTGGACCAGGACACCACATAAAGTTGAACAGTATACTTTTCTTATTAGTAAGCTCACCTAAATCAGTAGACAGCCTGGCAATGTCAAATGTGTTTTTTTCTGTAGAAACTTCAAAGTACCATGATTTTACTTTATTTAATCTTGATTTAATCTTGTTGTAAAACATAGTTTACATGTGGTCTGAAACCATTCTCAGATCACATTTCCTAACTCCCTGAGGTACTTTTTATGTTAAATCATTAAAAGTCAAGAGTCGTAGAATGGGATTAAGATTGCAGGAAAGGGTTTCAGGAAATGCACCCGACACTACTCTAAATTTGGATGAGTAAATGAAACTTAAGAGAAAGGTAAGATCACGCTTATTAACAGTGTTTGTTCTCTAGCAGATGTCATTGGAGTGATTGAAGGAAGGAATATCCTAGCACTGTTGAAAGAAAGTTCACGTTACTTATACCTTTTATAGATTAACACAGTATTGTATGTTATGCTAAGTTAAATCAAACATATTATGTAGGTCATTTTGATATCCTTTAATCTTTGTATTATCTTTGTATACATCATAATACATACCGAATTTGTGATTGAATTGATAAGAAAACATAAACTATCCTTAAATTACAGCATATTTTTTATAAGGCTACCTAATTAATAGATCAAATATTTGTTAAGGCATGTTAAACATAAGTAAATAGAGAACTCCGCGCTATGGTAATGTAAAATATATTAACCACTTAAGGACCGTCTAACGCCGATATACTTCGGCAGAATGACACGGCTGGGCACAATCACGTACCTGTATGTGATTGTTAAATGCCCAGCCGTGGGCCTGCGGCGCGCGCCTGCGACCCGGTCCGAAGCTCTGTGACCGCGGCCGTGGGACCCGATCGCCCCCGGGGGGTCCCGCGACCGATAACAGGAGCTGAAGAACGGGGAGAGGTGTGTGTAAACACACCTTCCCCGTTCTTCACAGTGGCGCTGTCATTGATCGTCTGTTCCCTGATATAGGGAAAGGTGATCAATGACGTCACATGTCCAGCCCCGCCTCCCTACAGTTAGAAACACATATGAGGTCACACTTAACCCCTTTATCGCCCCCTAGTGGTTAATTTACAAACTGCAATTGTAATTTTTACAGTAAACAATGACAATTGTCCCAAAAATGTGTCAAAATTGTCTGATGTGTCCGCCATAATGTCGCAGTCACGAAAAAAAATTGCTAATCGCCGCCATTAGTAGTAAAAAAAAAAATTATTAATAAAAATGCAATAAAACTATCCCCTATTTTGTAAACACTATAAATTTTGAGCAAATCAATCGATAAACGCTTATTGTGATTTTTTTTTTCCAAAAATAGGTAGAAGAATACGTATCGGCCTAAACTGAGTACATTTTTTTTATATATATATTTTTGGGGGGATATTTATTATAGCAAAAAGTAAAAAATATTGATTTTTTTTTCAAAATTGTCGCTTTATTTTTGTTTATAGCGAAAAAAATAAAAACCGCAGAGGTGATCAAATACCACCAAAAGAAAGCTCTATTTGTGGGAAAAAAAGGACGCCAATTTTGTTTGGGAGCCACGTCGCACGACCGCGCAATTGTCAGTTAAAGCGACGCAGTGCCGAATCGCAAAAAGGGGCCTGTTGCTTTACCCGCATATTGGTCCGGGTCTTAGGTTGTTAAGGAAGTTACTCCCCTAAAGTCTCTGTGCCAAATCCGGAAGTAGCTTGGGCGTTCCTGGTAACGTTCAACTACTTCCGGATTTGGCACAGAGAGGCAGTGGAACGCACGCTACACCTACCCACGAGAGTGAGATACAATGCGGCCGGTGCTCCACGTCACATCTAGCTGTAATACGCTTTATTCCTTAGTGCCAATGTCTCGGCACTTGCACAAGTAATTTGGCTTTTGTTTTTAAACTGTTTTACAATAAATCGCGGAACTTCACTACGGCCCGTTTTTCTTAATTTTATCCATGGTAATTTCTTCTGTTGGAGTCCATTCCTGGCCAGTCCCATCCAGGTACCAGTACATACCTTAGGCCACCAACTGTACTAAAGCTCAACCTGACCTTTTTTTAAAACGAAGGGTCATGGTGGTCTGGTAAGTAGGCACTTACCTCTACCTCTCACCGGGTATCGCCAGTTTGATATCTGTTCCCTGGTAATGGTGTCTACTCTCAAGTTAACCATTTGATGCATGGACTTACCAATTGCTCATCATTTAGTGACCATTGCTGCATTTTTTGGACCTATTTGCACCTATTTTTTGACGTTGTTATCATATAAGCACTTTAAATCACTATTGCATTGTTGACCTTATAGTTAACATATTGTCTCAAGTTAGAATTTGAAATTTATTTATCACTTACTATTAGCGCCCCCTTATTACTATACACCCCCCCCCACATGTTAAACATAACCCAATCTTAACAATTAATGAAAGTATTTTGAACACCGGTTGTGACAGCAGTGTATGAACACTTGTAAATGCTAGACAGTCAACCAGTGATTTTTCCTTCTTGAATGGTCTTTTCACATGATGTGCAGATTATGTACAGTCAGCCAAGTTTTGTAGAAAAGGCTTGGTGGTGCAAGATGTGAATGAGAACAGACAAACCTTGATCACTTTAAAAGTGCTACAATACTCTAGGGATTCTGGGGGACTAGCAGCACCTCATCCGTAGATATATTTTCTTGCCGCTCAATTACAGCATTTTGCGGGTGGGATTCCAACCTCTCCTCTAGTCCTTCCTATAATTTATTTTCCTATGTGTTTCGGAGTCAGCCACATCTATATAGCATCCATGCTAGAAAACCAGCAGCTCACTGACTCCTGATCAGCGCTCCCAGCCAATGGTGGAGAGCGCTGATCAGAGTGTTCTGAGGGGGGCGCCCCCTGCAAAGTGCCACCCTAGGCCTGGGCACTTTGCTGCACTGTGTGTAGGTGCACAAAATGCCTATGGGCAAAAAGAGAGGCGTGACATAGGTGTGTGAACTCTGGAAAAGGGCCTATGGTGGAGGAAAAGCCAAAGTAAGGAAGGAAATCTGAGTACACGGTGCCAAGGGAGCAGTGTGAGCAGGTTTGGGCAGTGAGGACTAATTCATAGCTTATTAAACGCTCAGCCATAATCCATGTAGCTAGTTGTACTATAGGACCACCAGCTGCTAGCTGAATATGTTTACAATAGATAACTTTGTGACAACTTCATGGAACTCAGAATGTAATTCTTAAAGAGGTTGAATACATCAAAAATGTATTTGTGGATGCTGAGCAAAGTTTTAAAAATGGTGGCAACAGCCTAAAAAACAACCTGATTTTAAGGCCGTTTTTCATAAATTATTCACTGTTTACAGTTTTAAAAGGCCCTGATTCTACAATACTGGGGGAAAAAAACAACAGGCAAATTTTCACAGAAATATCTAAATATAAAGGCTGAAACAGGTAGGGCTTACCAATAAAATAGATTGTCATCTGCCCAGATGTGGTCAAATTGATTTGTTTTTCAGAAGAATGGGATTGATGTGTTCATTTATTTGCATTTAAATGGTTGAAAAGCAGGCAAAAAGAACGATCATGAGGTTGTAGAAACATTTTCCTTTTAATTTGGCCTGTTATCATCAAGGCTTCATTTACATCCTTGAAGCCCCTAGACAAAATCCTTTTCTACCCTCTCTACTGGGCACACTTCTCCTAGCTTAGGTTCACACTAGTCTTGCTATCAAGCGTTTTTCAGTGTGTTCTTGTAACGCATTCTTGCAAATTTTTCATGCTTCATGTGTTTTTTTTATATGAGGAGGAGATTGGTTGTTAAGCACAAATCCCTGCTATGTGGCCAAACATGCACTATGCTGCACCAAAAGAAGCATCCATACTGCATCATGATGTGTTGATGCAAATTGGCACTATAGAGATTAATGTGATTTTCAATGACATGCATTGCAGCACGACAGTAGGCGCACAAGAAATCACACTAGTGTGAACAGGGCAAAAAGGAAAAGTACCTATATTATTCTAGTAAGTAGATATTATGAGGTTGGTTTAGTAAAAGCATAAAGTGTATGTACATTGCGCCCAGAGCTTAATGAATTTGGTGAAGCTTCACTTTTGTAAAGAAAAAACAATCAGGTGCAAGGAGAAAAAAAACTGAATTTTTGCTTGCACATGATTGGATGATGGAAATAAGCAGAGCTTTGCCATATTCACTACACTCTGGGGAAATTAAGTGCAACTGCACTTGCGAAGTGCACATGTATCTGCCTTTAGTAGATCAAAAATCATATTGAAAATTGTTAACCAAATTTTTAATATGACTTGAGCATTGCTTGCTCCTTCATATATATTTTTTTAATATCGAGATTTGTGCATTTTTCACTAAAAGGAGCATTATTAGTAACTCCTAAGTAGCCTGATTCAAATTTCCAACCTAGATAGATAGAATATATGCCGACTGATGTTGCTGACCTGCTTCTGAAAATACGGGTTCCCTGGGTGTTTCTGAATGTAATACTTCTGGGACACTAACCCAAAATTACCATGAAAATCTCAATGTCTAAATTAAATCAATACCCTTAACCTAAAAAATATGTTCCAAGTTAGAGCTAATATTCTTACAAGAGAATGGTGACAATGGCAACCTCTACATGTGCTCAGCATGGTTTTCATTCAATAGCTTTCGAGATAACTGTCACCCAGGGAGTTCTTTGTTATCAATGGGGTCAGCTGACCCATTGGGGTTGATTTACTAAAGGCAAAAAGACTGTTCACTCTGCAACTGCAGTTGCACTCATGACCAAGGAGTTTTGTAGTAGGTGTGGGTGGAGTGTGATGGGGTACTGAGAGTCCAGTTCCCCATAAGGTCCACCTGCTTGTTCATTCATGGTGCATGGCAGTGGGCAGCTCCATAGTCAATATTCAGTCTAACTGAGGCTTTCAAATACACCCACTGTCAAGTGCTGTCAATCAAATTAGCAGTCGACCAGCTCCCGGTCAGTGTTCTCAGTCAATGGCTGAGAGCACTGACCAGAGTGTTCTGGCATGATGGGAACAGGGGGCATCTACCTGTCAGAACACAACAGCTTAGCGAGGAGATCGCTGTACTAACAGACTGTTGCATGGTAATGAATTCACGATTCATTACCATACATGTAAATTAAGCGCCGATCGTACGGCACATGCGCGCGCATGCTCAGTATCATGTCGCAAGTACACCTTGCTTTCGACGTGAACGTAACCTACGCCCAGCCCCCTTCTGAATCGGCTTACGTAACTTAGGAGGCAAGTGCTTTGTGAATACAGTACTTGCCTCACTATCTTACGTCGGCGTAGTGCAAATGGGATGCGCTACGCCGACCTAAAGATAGGCATAAAGATAAACCACCAAAAAGATGGCGCAGCCAATGTTAAGTATGGACGTCGGGTTAGCCGTCGAATTTCACGTCGTTTACAGCGTTTGCGTAGGCCGATTCAGAATGGGGCTGGGCGTAGGTTACGTTCACGTCGAAAGCAAGGAGTATTTGCGACGTGATGCTGAGCATGCGCGCGCATGCGCCGTACGATCGGCGCTTCATTTACATGTATGGTAATGAATCGTGAATTCATTACCATACAACACGCCCCCTACCTGCCTATTTTGAATTAGGTGGGGTTACGCCGGGCCATTTGCGCTACGCCAACGTAACTTAGGAGGCAAGTGCTTTGTGAATACAGTACTTGCCTCACTATCTTACGTCGGCGTAGTGCAAATGGGGTGCGCTACGCCGACCTAAAGATAGGCGGCTCTACCTGAATCTGGCTAATAATGTCTAATCTTTTCTCGTTATGTAGAATAATCTTAGACTAATAAAGTTAAGGTTAAGCACGTTCGATAGACCCAGATTGCTATTGCCAGCGTCATGTCAAATCTCCTATCTATATCAAACTGTTGTAGCGACGAAAACGAAAATAAAGCATTTTTTATGTCAGATCTTTTGAATTTCGGATTCTGCACGTTCGTTTTCGTTTTTGTTAAATCGATAACGAAAATACCCAAAATTTGGACGAAAATGCATTCGGACGAAAATGAATGCACATGTCTACACAATATTGACTTTTTATATTACTGAATAAATTATATTTCTACCTTTTGGTTTCGTACCTACATTTGGTTGCCTGTAAAATCCCATTTTTCTTAGTGGGACCCCCATTTTCTATTAGATGTTCTAGTTATGAAAAAGTATATATAAAGCAAGAACTTTTTTTTCAGTTTGGCTAAATTATGGAAGATTTAAAACCACATTCTTTTTTATTTTTTTACCATCTGTGTCCCATTGTGAGGTCCCATAGACACAACAGTTGTGAGAGAAATGCCCTTGGAGACAGTTGCCACCAGAACCAGATGGAGGAGATGGGACTGGAGGAGGAGGACATGGAATAGAGGACATGGGACTGGAGGAGGATAAGGAGATGGGATGGAGGAGATGTGTCTGGAGTCGGAGGATGTGGGATGGATGAGATGGGACTGGAGGATGAGGAGATGAGACTGGAGGAGAATAAGGACATGGGATGGAGGAGATGGGAGTGTAGGAGGATAAGGACATGAGACTGGAGGAGGAGAAGGAGATGGGACTGGAGGAGAAGGATCACCGTAGCTGTACGGCGGGCGCTTTAAGGAGTATAGGGTAAGCGCGCGTGTCGTGTCCCAAAGGAGCATACCGCGATGTCCGCCGGGCACCAGCGATCGCTCCTGACAGAGCAAGAACGGGGATTTGTGTGTATAAACACACAAATTCCCATTCTGTCAGGGGTGAGGCGACTGATCTGTTGTTCCTAGCATATAGGGTTAACAATTGGTCTCCTCCCCAAGTCAGTCTTCTCCCCCCACAGCTAGAACACACACTGAGGGAACACATTTAACCCCTTGATCGCCCCTAGTGTTAACCCATTCCCTGCCAGTGATATTTATACAGTAATCAGTGCATTTTTATAGCACTATTCACTGTATAAGTGTCAATGGTCCCAAACAAGTGTCAAAAGTGTCTGATTTGTCTGCCGAAATGTTGCAGTCCTGCTAAAGATCGCTGATCACTGCCATTACTAGTAAAAAAAACAAAAAACAAAAAAAATGCCATAAATCTATCCCCTATTTTGTAAACGCTATAACTTTACGCAAACCAATCAATATACGCTTTTTTTATATATATATATATATTTTTTTTTTACCAAAAACATGTAGAAGAATATATATTGGCCTAAACTGAGGAAGACATTTGTTTTTGTTTTTTTAATTTTGGGATATTTATTATAGCAAAAAGTTAAAAATATTGTGTTTTTTTCAAAATTGTCGCTCTTCTTTTGTTTATAACGCAAAAAGTAAAAACCGCAGAGGTGATCAAATATCACCAAAAGAAAGCTCTATGTGTGGGAGTACAGTGTCGCATGACCACGCAATTGTCAGTTAAAGCAACACAGTGCCATATCTCAAAAATGGCTTGGTCAGGAAGGGGGTACATTTTTCCGGGGCTGAAGTGGTTAAAGCAAGCGATCAAATTATTTTTTTGATCTTTTGCTTTTAAAGGTAAAGAAGAGATTTGAGGTCTTTTTGACCCCCAGATCTCTGTTTAAAGAGGACCTGTCATCCTTATTTATATTACAAGGGATGTTTACTATTCTATTACAAGGGATGTCTACATTCCTTGTAATAGGAATAAAAGTGATAAAAAATAAAGGGAAAGTGTAAAAATAAAAAGTAAAATAAATAATAATAATAATAATAATAATAATAATAATAAAAAGTAAAAGTGCCCCTATCCCTCCATGCTCAGGCACAGAAGCAAATGCATATGTAAACAGTATTTGCACCACCCACACGTGTGAGGCATCGCCCAGAACATTAGAGTGAGAGGAATAATTCTAGCGCTAGACCTCCTCTGTAACTATAAACAGTTAACCTGTAAAGAAGTTTACAGTGTTGCCTATGGAGATTTTTAATTACCATAGTTTGTCGCCATTCCACCAGCTTGCTCAATTTTAAAGCAAATACGGTGTGACATAAAAAATTGCAATGATTGCTATTTATTCCCTAGGGGCTCTGCTTAGAAAAAAAAAAGTATAATGTTTGAGGGTTATAATAAGTCATTTTACAGCAAAAATTACTGTTTTCAACTTGTAAACAAAAAGTGCCAGAAAAGGCTTGGTTGGCAAGTGGTGATACTGTGGTGTGTTTTTAAAGGGACACCACACAAGACATTTTCTTATATACTGTATTTGATTTGTCTTACCATATATTTTAAGATACTGCAGTCTGTCTGTGATAGGTCTGCTTGGGACACATTTACCCAAATAAAAACTATACAGGACATCCTTTTTTTTTTACAAGTAAAGTACCACATTTGTCTTATAATACAGTAGTATGCAAAAGGTTAGGAACCCCTGACAATTTCTATGATTGTCATTTATAAATATTTGGGTGTTTGGATCAGCAATTTAATTTTGATCGATCAAATAACTGAAGGTCACAGTAATATTTCAGTAGTGAAATTAAGTTTATTGGATTAACAGAAAATGCGCAATATGCATCAAAACAAAATTAGACAGGTGCATAAATTTGGGCACCCTTGTCATTTTGTTGATTTGAGTACCCGTAACTACTTAGCACTGAATAATTGGAACACACAATTGGTTTGGTGAGCTCATTAAGCCTTGAACTTCATAAATGGGCACATACAATCATGAGAAAAGGTATTTAAGGTGGCCAATTGCAAGTTGTTGTTCTCTTTGACTCTCCTCTGAAGAGTGGCAACACGGGGGCCTCAAAACAACTCTCAAATGACCTGAAAATAAAGGTTGTTCTACATTATGGTTTACAAGCTGTCAGTGTCCACTGTGAGGAACATAGTGAGGAAATGGAAGACCAAAGGCACAGTTCTTGTTAAGGCCAGAAGTGGCAGGCACATAAAATATTGGATAGGCAAAGGTGAAGGATGGTGGGAACGGTCATAAACAGCCCATGGACCACCTCCAAAGACCTACAACATCAATTTGCTGCAGATGGTGTCACTGTGCATCCTTCAACAATTCTGCGCACTTTGCACAGGGAGAAGTTGTATGGGAGAGTGATGCGAAAGAAGCCTTTTCTGCACACATGCCACAAACGTAGTTGCTTGAGGTATGCAAACACACATTTGGACAAGCCAGCTTCATTTTGGAATAAGGTGCTGTGGACTGATGAAACAAAGATTGAGTTATTTGGTCATAATAAGGGGTGTTATGCATGGTGGCAAAACAACACAGCATTCAAAGAAAAACACTTGCTACCCACAGTAAAATTTTGGTGGAGGTTCCATCATGCAGTGGGGCTGTGTTGCCAGTCTCAGTACTGGGAATCTGGTTAAAGTTGAGGGTCGCATGGATTCCACTCAATATCAGCAGATTCTTGAGAATAATGTTGAGGAATCAGTCACTAAGTTGAAGTTACGCCGGGGCTGGATATTTCAACAAGACGACCCAAAACACGGCTCAAAATCTACTCGGTCATTTATGCAGAGGAACAAGTACAATGTTCTGGAATGGCCATCCCAGTATATCATCCCTGAATATCATTGAACATCTGTGGGGTGATTTGAAGCTCGGCAAACATCAAACCCAACTGAACTGGAGATGTTTTGTAAGGAGGAATATCCAAAATACCTTCATCCAGAATCCAGACACTCATTACAGGTTATATGAAGCGTCTAGAGGCTGTTATTTCTGCTAAAGGAGGCTCTACTAAATATCGATGTGATTTTTCTGTTGGGGTGCCCAAATTTATGCACCTGTCTAATTTCGTTTTGATGCATATTGCGCATTTTCTGTTAATCCAATAAACCTCATTTCACTACTGAAATATTACTGTGTCCTTCAGTTATTTGATAGATCAAAATGAAATTGCTGATCCAAACACCCAAATATTTATAAATGATAATCATGGAAATTGTCAGGGGTTCCTAAACTTTTGCATACGACTGTATCTGTCTTCCCGTTTCAAGGCATATCTATACTTACTACTATATGTATCATGTGATTCCAAAATTGATAGCAACCAGTGTCTGCCTCGCTACTCCCATCCTTTTAATTATGGAACACAATTTCACTGCAGGGCTGTAGTAAAACAGTAAAAAAGCCCACCCCGGTGAATTGGATTAGACCTATCACCTCATTTTGATATATTTATGGAGCATATATATCAAATCTCAGTTTCATCCCGATTTCCACACATATATATGTCCTGTTCACAAATGAATAGCCCATGAACTGTTGGTGATTGTTGCATGTACAGTATAGTACCATTTTTGTTAATTATTTATTACTGGTATAAAATTGGAAAAAAAAAAAAAAAGTTTTTTTTTAAAGCATTATGATGAATTATCATTATTGTGATTTTTCTTTTTACTTCATAAAAATTGTAAATAAAAAAAAATTGGTTAAAGAATTATGATGAATTACCATTATTTTTATTTACTTACCGTATTTATTGGCGTATAACACGCACAGGCGTATAACACGCACCCTAACTTTAAGAGGGAAGTTTCAGGTAAAAAACTTTCCACAGCCCCCTGCGTATGAATGAATGAATGAATGAATGAAAAACGTATATAGCGCGGCACATGCGAACTGAATCGCCTCTGGGCGTATAACACGCAGATACAGTTTACCCTCTATTTTCAGGGTAAAAAAGTGAGTGTTATACGCCAATAAATACAGTATATAAAATTGTAAAAAAAAAATAACAAAAAGCTTTTGTTCAAAGCATTAGGATGAATTACCATTGTTATTTATTTTTTAATTTAATAAAATTGTAAAAAAAAAAAAAAAGCCTTTGTTTAAAGCATTATGATGAATTACCATTATTGTTATTTATTTTTTACTTTTATAAAATTGTAAAAAAAAAAAAAAAACTTTTGGTTAAAGCATTTGGATGAATTACCAATACTGTTATTTATTTTTTACTTATTATAAAATTGTAAAAAAAAAAAAAAGCTTTTGTTTAAAGCATTATGAAAAATTATCATTATTGTTGTTTACTTTTTACTTATATAAAATTGTACAAAAAAAAAGCTTTTGCTTAAAGCATTAGGATGAATTACCATTATTGTTATTTATTTTGTACTTTTATAAAATTGTAAAAAAAAAAGAAGCTTTTGTTTAAAGCATTAGGATGAATTACTATTATTGTTATTTATTTTTTAATTTAATAAAATTGTAAAAAAAAAAAAAGCTCTCGGTTTAAAGCATTATGATAAATTATCATTATTGTTATTTACTTTTTACTTATTATAAAATTGTAAAAAAGAAAAAAGCTTTTGTTTAAAGCATTATGAAAAATGTTATTATAATTTTATGAAATAGTTGAATAGTTGTAGTAGTATTTTTTTATGCTTATAATTAACCTCCTCCTTCTTCTCGTCATGATGTGTGAAGGTATAGTAATTATTTTTGTAGTAAATAATAATCCAACGTTCAGCATCAGAAGGCCTTACAAAATACGTTAAGGTGATGTAGATTTCCCTTCCTCTATAATCTCAGCTTTAATGATCACAATGAACTCTGCATGAGGAATAACCCACAGGCATCAGCACATCGCACGTCGGTGTTGCAGATCATTTCTGCTACGTCTGTGAATGGAAGTGGCAGCAGTTTCACTCATGCGCGCCGTGGAGGTTTCAAGGGCAACGCGACGAATGTTCACCTCTTTTAGCCACTGATTGAAATGGGGTTGGTGGGGGTTGGGGGGTGGGGGGTTGTACTTGGTCCCCTGCCGCCCAAGGCAGAATTATCACAGTCCATATCCCAGCCTTCTGCATTGTCAGCCACCCCTCTCTCTCTCTTTCTTTCTCGCTCTCTCTCCATCTCTCCTTCCTTAGCATCTGTTTGCTAAGAAAAAAAAAAAAAACAGGTAAAATAAAAGATCCATGTAAAATTCAATTTCCTCTGAATCTCTTTCAGAGACGAGGCTGGAGATTGAGTAGATAACCCCTGCAGTAATTGCCTGAACCCCTCCTGTTTGTTGAAAAGGTGAGATCCATTTTTCAATTACCTATCTGCTGTGACAGTGTCAGGCAAGCGAGCTTAGAGGAAGAGGAGAAAGGGAAGGGAGGAAGAGAGAGCGAGGCAGCCAACAAGCGCTTTTGTGTCAATCCCTGGAAAACGGGAGGCAGGATAGATGCGGTCACAGCTCCTACCATCAATATCCTCTAATATAAATGTCAGTGATGCCATTTTACCCACAGCCATTTCCCACACTGCTGATTACATTATCGTATAATAGAGGGGAGCCGGTCTCGCTTCTTTTCTCTCTTAACCCTCCTTGCGGTAATGTGTCAATAGCCTGCCTCCATGAAGCAAGTCAATTTTCTGCAGGCTTGGCAGTGGTATAAATCTGCCGGCTATCTGGAGAGTCAGGGATATTTATATACACTGCCTGTGTGTCCTCAGCAGAATTGAATGATTTTCAGCCCAGACTCAATAAGGGGAGAATTTAAAGCAGTCCCAAAGCTTGGCTCCCAGTAACAGCCTTACACGTCCATTTTCTTTACCTTAACAGAAAAAAGGAGAATTATATCTGGATTTATATGACAAGTGTGGCTACCAAATGGTGTAAGATAAGTATGAAGAAAAAATAGTGCAATTCAATGTTTTGTTCTTGTTCCCGAAGCCTTGGGAGACGTGCCAAAGCCGCTATGATATGGCTCATTTCTGAAGCTTGTGTAGGCCGAGCTTTGGTAGAAATCGATGTGCTCTTACTTTTGCTTCAAACAAAAGCTTGCGGATTAAAGAGGACCTGTCACACTGCAGACATTATGTAGTCTGAGCCAAGGCACAGATTTTAAATAACAAACTATAAGAATAAGGAGTAAAAATGTTTGGGATCGCTGACTGGCATTAGATCCAAAACGGTACCAGGGTATGGAGTATGTGGCACCCAAAAAATACCATCATCAATTAAAAGGATAGATTTGGAAAGAATTTAGGAATGTGGAGCTCATGATTGTCCACTAGCTACTCTTTAGCCTCTTCACTGTGGCATTAGAGGCTGGAATTGTGCAAATGGACAGATTATGAGCTATAAAGAAACATAAAAGAGCGACGGCAGAAAAAAGACCATGTGGGTCATCAAATCTGCCCCACTTATATATTTTTTCACTTTTTTTGTCTGAGTATTGATCCATGTTTGTTCCAAGCATATTTAACCACTTCAATACCAGGCATTTTCACCCCCTTTCTGCCCTAGCCAATTTTCACGCTGTCACGTTTTGAATGACAATTGCGCGGTCGTGCGACGTGGCTCCCAAACAAAATTGACGTCCTTTTTTCCCCACAAATAGAGCTTTCTTTTTGTGGTATTGGATCATCTCTGCGGGTTTTTTATTTTTTGCGCTATAAACAAAAAAATACAGAAATTTGGAATAAAACTATTTTTTTCCTTTTACTATAATAAATATCCATTAAAAAACAAAACAAAAAAAAACAAGTTTTTTTTCTCAGTTTAGGCCGATAAGTATTCTTATTAGTATATAGTAAAAATCACAAAAAGCGTATAGTGATTGTTTGTTTTTGTTTTTTTTACTAATAATGGCTAGTAAATAACGTCCCTGGCTCTGTAACTGCCAATCGCGGGTACCTGGCGGACATCGCAGCTGCCAGGAACGCGCATCGGCACCCAAGTGATGCGTGCGCCCGCCCCTAGCATCCGGGATGCCCGAGGACGTCATATGATGTCCACCCAGGATGGCAGAGCCACCTTTGTGGCCGTCATATGACAATAGGCGGGAAGTGGTTGAATCCACTTACTGTTGACTGACTCACTAATTCTATTCCAAGCATCAGATACTCTTTCAGTAAAATAATATTTTCTAAGGTTAATTTTGATCTTTTCTCCTGCTAGTTTGAGCTCACATCCCAGTGTTCTTAGCATCATGTAAAAAATACTGCCCTTCTGTACCTTATTCACACCCTTAGCCTGCATTCATAACTGAGCAGAGCGTATTCCAGGTGATTTTGAAAATGTAACGAACAACAAGAGAAGGGCACACCGACCAGAGCCTCGGCTCTGAGGAAGAGGAATTTCCCTCGAAATGCGTCAGCCTAGCCATCACGGTGGCAATCTGGTCTCCTTGCACTTTGGAGCTTTCCTAGAGGTGATTGGTTTACATTGTGTTTTGACATGCACATTTACTACATACTATTGTTAGTATTCTGTGTATCACTTTTCATCCTTGAATAAATGGTTTTAATGGTATTGCACTAGGTTGGTGCGCCCTTCTCTTGTTTTTTGTTTCTTAGTACCTTTGGATACCCATGGTCCTGAGAGGGCAGAAAGACTCTAGGCATTGGCAATACGGATAAGGATACTATTATTTCCTTGGAGCAAACCACCTGAGCGCAGGAGAATTACTTTTTTTTAATATAGTGTATTGTGCACTTATAGGCATTCCGATTGAAGTTTATGGGATCAAAAATGCCTAAATAGACCCCAAAAAAAGCTGATGTACTTTTTCGAGAGCAAGGTCGAGTGTAGTGCGACTGAGCGTACAAGTGTGAACATAGAGTCTTTCTCCACAAACAAAAATGGCCGATGGCCAGTTGCACATGCCTGGTAGTGTGTGTTTGCGGCTCCGCCTTACATGTTTCTTTATACGTCACGTCATCAGGAGCCACCTGATGACGTTGGTCATCTTTGTTTCTATGGGAAGGCTCTTTGGCGTTCCTTACACATGCTTTAATATTTGGTATTGTGTAAGTGCATTCTTAGCCAATAAATTCTCTTTGTTTGCAGTTTTTACACTATGTGGAACATTTCTTCATTACATGTATCCAATTGCAAGCTTCGATCCTCTTGGTTTAAGTTGGATTACTGTGAAGTAAGTGTTAACTACAGAGGAGGTTGTGACTTGACCAATTAATATATTTTTGGCTTTTCCATTATGTTGTTTTCACTGATTAAATGAGTGCTTATTGACCACTCTCATTAGGGGGTCACAAGCATTCTGTTAAGCCTTGCATGAGAGTGGAAGGTGACACCTTGACTACCTTTAAATATTCTTTTTTGGACACATCTTTCTTTTACGTTTTGAAGTCACATGTTTTATTATGCTTTATTATATCTTTTAATTGTGGTGGTTATAATTAACTTTCGTTGGGTACTGATGACGGCTAATATCAACTTTTCAGAAAAAAATTCTTACTTATATGGTATTGTAAGCTCTGCACTGTTGGTGTATATTTTGTGTTAAAGTGGATGTAAACCCACTCTCATCCTTTCTAAACTTCTGCCATGGTGCTGATCTATAAAGATATAGATGCCTCCTGCATGTATACTTACCTGTCAAATGTCTCCCCTCTGTCTGTTATAAGAACTGAAAAACTGCAGATTCTGTGGGTGGATCTGTTGTCTGGAGCTCGGTGGGTGGAGTCGTGTTGCCAGTATCAAATGGACACTTTTCCAGAGATTTAGGGGCAAACAAATGAAAAAGACAGACAACTGCTCCAAAATGATTATCTTTAGCTAGATTCACGTACCTGTGCCTAACATTAGGCAGGCGTAGCGTATCTCATATACGCTACGCCGCCGTAAGTTAGAGAGGCAAGTGCTGTATTCACAAAGCACTTGCGTCCTAAATTACGGCGGCGTAGCGTAAATATGCTGGCGTAAGCGTGCCTAATTCAAATTGTGAAGAGGTGGGCGTGTTTTATGTAAATAAAGCATGACCCCACGTAAATGACGTTTTTATCGAACGGCGCATGCACCGTCCGTGGACGTATCCCAGTGCACATGCTCCAAATTACACCGCAAAGACTCATTGGTTTCGACGTGAGCGTAAATTACACCCAGCCCCATTCACGGACGACTTACGCAAACGACGTAAAAATGTAAAAATTTGACGCGGGACCGACGTCCATACTTAACATTGGCTGGGCCAGCTTTTTGTTGAACTAACTTTACGCCTGAAAACGCCTTACGTAAACGGCATATTTTTACTGCGACGGGCAAGCGTATGTTCGTGAATAGGCGTATTTCGCTGATTTACGCATTCTAGGCGTAAATCAGCGTATACGCCCCTAGCGGCCGGCCTAAATAGATAGCTAAGATACGACGGCGCCCGCAGTCGTATCTTAGCTAGATTTAAGTGTATCTCAATTTGAGAATACACTTAAATTTACGACGGCGCAGATTCAGAGTTACGACGGCGTATCTACTGATACGCCGGCGTAAACCTCTCTGAATCTGGCTAAGGATGTACCAATCTCACCTTTATTACAAGTAAAGTTAACATGAGAAAATTCTGGGGCTGCTTTTTTCTGTTCTGTAGGTTAACAGAAGAAAAGGGATACCAGATAAAGGTGGACATTCCCTATGAGTATAACCCATGGATGATAGAATGAGAGACAGTGACTCACAAGGATACAAGCAGCACAGTTACTGATTTATGACGCCATCAAACACCGCAGCTAAAGGCAGCATAATCTGTCCTGAGTTAGGGTCCTATGTACAGCAATGCTGCTTCTGAGGATTGCCAATTGATTCCAAGAGCCAGTAATGTCAGGGTGAATAATTTACTAATAGGTAAGAATGTTACTGAGTATATAACAGCGTTTACACTAAAGTTATACAATTATAGCGTTTTTTTTTTTTTTAAAGGGGATTTAATAGAAATATTCCTTTGGTTATGGAAAATTTCTTTGCATAAGCATGTAAAAATGGATAAGAGAATGTATTCCCATATACATATAATATAACATACATGCATTTTTTTTCCTGTGTTCATTCTTAGCCTTGAGCATGGTAGTACAGGCAGTCCCTCAGTTACGAACGGGTTAGGGACTGTAGGTTTATTGTTAAAGTAGAGTTCCACCCTCAAATTTAAATTTTTTTACCAAAAAAACTAAAATAAAATGAAAAAAATAAATAAAAAATGTTACTTACCAGAAATAGCGGTTGCTATGCGGAAGTCCGTAATCTGCCTCTTCATCGTCCGCGACAGGTCTTCTTCCCCTGCCCTACACGCGGTGTCTTCTAGTAAATAGGCCCCCTGCCTTCTGGGAACTGTGTGTATCCCAGAGAGCAGCTGGCCCATTCACAAAGCGCCGCACGGGTCACGCATGCACTGTAGGAAACGGGCAGTGAAGCTGCACGGCTCCACTGCCTGTTTCCCTTACTGAGGATGGCGGCGCTGGGAGCTGCCAGGACCGAAGGATTTGCGGGCGCGTAGGACAGGTAAGTGTCCTTATTTAAAGTCAGCATCTACAGTGTTTGTAGCTGCTGACTTTAAAAAAAAAATCGCGGGTGGAATCCCTCTTTAAGTCGAATATGTATGTAAGTCAGAACAGCATGCGCAGAACGGCAGATACGTCGTTTTCCGATGTTCCGTCGAATGTGCCGCCGTTGAGCGCAGAATGGCCCGCCGTTGTGCGCAGAATGGCCCGCCGTCGAAAAGGTTCTGTCAAATATGCCCACTGTCGAAAAGTGGCCATGCAGCCTCCCGTCCGTAAGTAGGAGTTGTTCGCAAGTTGGATGTTCGTAACTCGGGGACTCCCTATAGTAGTTTTAAGTAGTAAGGAGTAGTAAGTAGTTTTTTTTCTGGTCCACACAATACTCCATACCCCCATTATATTCTTTTACATTCTTCTGATACAAGTCATTAGAGGTTTTGTTTGAATGATAAATGCATCTTTGCCATTCTGAAGCTTCCCTCCAACCACTTTGCATATTATTTTATATATACTGTGATTCTGTACTTGCCAAATATGATGCAAAAATCTCCCTCTACTGAGTATGGTTGCATCCATTTTAATGCCGTGTACACACGACCGTTTTTCATGATATGAAAAATGTTTTTTTTTTTTTTTAATGTCAATAAAAACGATCGTGTGTAGGCTCCAGAGCATTTTTTGCGACGTGAAAAATGGCCATTAAAAATTTAGAACGTTTTTCACGTCGTAAAAAATGGTCGTGTGTAGGCTTTAACGACGTGAAAAAAACGTGCATGCTCAGAAGCAAGTTATGAGACGGGAGTGCTCGTTCTGGTAAAACTACCGTTCGTAATGGAGATAGCACATTCGTCACGCTGTAACAGACTGAAAAGCAAGAAGACTGAAAAGCGCGAATCGTCTCTCACCAAACTTTTACTAACACGAAATCAGCAAAAACAGCCCAAAGGGTGGCGCCATCCGAATGGAACTTCCCCTTTATAGTGCCGTCGTGCGTGTTATACGTCACCGCGCTTTGCTCCAGCATTTTTTTTTTCACGATCGTGTGTGTGCAAGGCAGGCTCGACAAGAATCACGTCGAGAAAGACTTTGTTTTTTCTAGAACAAGAAAAACGGTCGTGTGTACGCGGCATAACTGTGGGCAGCTGAAGCTGCTGCCTGTTCACTTCCTGCATTTACACATACACACACCTCCAGCTCTGCAGCTCTCATTGGCACTCTTATGATTTACCTACCCCATCCCTCCCTTCCTGACAAACTCTCACTAGCTTGAGAGAGAGCTGTGCATGATGTCATAAGCCTAGGCTAATGACCAGACAAGAAACAGGAAGTGGGCTGTATAAGGCATTTACTGGCAGAAAAAAATGTGTTTTACTATCCAAAGTTAAAACAACAAGAGCGGAGGATTAAATAGATGGAAAAATAAAAAATGACTGAAGTTCTGCTTTAATCACAGCATTTAAACCATAAACCACTAATTATACCAAATAATACTAAATTACTAAATAATACAATTATAACGTCCCATATTCCATATAATGAAGCTTTAGAGAGAAAGCCCATTTATTAATAACATCCTTCAAATGCTGCTTGTAGCTATCATTTATCTTGTGCAATACTGTCCAAAACAAAGTCCATGCAAATTGTGCAAACCAAATTCTATTGATCAAGAGAAGATCATTGAAGACCAATTTATGGTCAATAGAATTTGATTTGCACCATTTGCACGGAGCACTTTTTTGGACAGTATTGCACAAGATAAATGATAGCTGCAAGCAGCACTTGAAGGATGGTATTAATTAATGGACTTTCTGTTTAAAGCTTCATTATATTGATTATGCACTATAGTGGACATTATAATTGTATAATTTAGTAAATTAGTATTATTTGGTATAATTTGTGGTTGATTGTTTAAGCGCTGTGATTAAGGATGACATTTTTACAACCACTTTAAACTACTTCCCACCCATAGGACATCATATGACATCCTGTACTTGAAGTGGAGATATCGGCATACAGCTGCAGACATCATCCTGGTATCTTTAGTTTAAGCCGGTGATCCCCTACAAATTACAATGTAGGGGAAAGCTGATTAGCCTCTGGGTTGCTTCTACAGGCAGCAGGAGGTGACATCTCTGGGCTCTCCCGTGTGATTGGGGAGCCTGGGATTTGAGTCAATGGCGCCGGGTTACCACAGAGCTGGCCATGGACTGGATGGTCCCCGGCCATCTCAATGACTCTGGGAGGCCAGAAGCGGCGTCATGGCGTAACTTCCGGCTCTGGCAGGTGTAGACAAGTTGTGTTTTATTTCATGCTTTCCAGGGTAGAGGAGAGATCTGGGGTCTTATAGATGTCTCCATAAAGAGGACCTGTCAGGCCTTATTTCTATCACAAGGGATAATTCCTGGTGATCCTGACACGAAGGTCCTTGTTTAGGCACCTGATAGCTAGACGGTTGGAGAAAAAAAAACAGGCTCTCAGTGGCTTGCTTAGAGGCTCAGCTAACAGCCAGCCTAGGCATCTGTAAAGTCGGGATCTATCCCCAGCATGGACCAACTGAATGATGTAAGCCGACAGTGGACTGTAGCCCACCGTCAGCTGAAAACGGAACTAACTGCACTCTTGTGATCTATACAAGTACAGTCAAAATAGCTTTGACCCTACTACTTCTTTGACTTGTTGTCCCCCTGCCACATGTGCCTTTGGGTGGAGAATAGCTACATTGTTAAAGTGGTTGTAAACCCAACCAGAAAACTTGCACCTACAGGTAATCCTAGATTAAGGCTTACCTGTAGGTGCAAGAAATATCTCTTAAACCTGCACGGTATAGGAGATATTTACAGTCATTACAGGCGCCGATGTCTACGGCGCATGCGCGCCGTATACAACGGTGCAGTCGCACAGAAAGTGCAGTTTTTCTGAATGGCATAACTTGGGTTAATGCCGTTTTCCCACGCATGCGCGGGGATCTGCCGATCCCAGTGCATGCGCGGGAGTGACATTATCGCCGCTCCGGCCAATTACAGGTAAACAGGAAGGGCCAGATCCTCAAACGAATTACGCCAGCGTATCTATGGATACGCCGCGTAATTTCAAAGTTCCCCCGTCGTATCTCTATTTTGTATCCACAAAACAAGATACAACGGAATCTGGGCTCGATCCGACAGGCGTACGTCTTAGTACGCCGTCGGATCGTAGGTGCATATTTACGCTGGCCGCTAGGTGGCGTTTCTGTCAAATTTCGCACTGAGTATGCAAATTAGCTAGATACGGCGATCCACGAACGTACGTCCGGCCGGCGCATTTTTTTACGTCGTTTGCGTTCGGCTTTTTCCGGCGTATAGTTACCCCTGCTATATGAGGCGTATCCCATGTTAAGTATGGCCGTCGTTCCCGCGTCAAATTTTGAAAATGTTACGTCGTTTGCGTAAGTCGTTCGCGAATAGGGCTTTGCGTAAAATGACGTCACAGTCGTAAGCATTGGCATGTTCCGGTTTAATTTCGAGCATGCGCACTGGGATATCCCCACGGACGGCGCATGCGGCGTTAAAAAAAACTTCATTTACGTCGGGTCACGACGTATCAACATAAAACACGCCCCCATCACATACATTTGAATTGCGTGCCCTTACGCCGCCTAAGTAACACTACGCCGCCGTAACTTACGGCGGGAAATCTTTGAGGATACAAAAAAAAAGTAAGTTATGGCGGCGTAGTGTATCTGAGATACACTACGCCGGACGGAGAGAAGCGCCGCGCTTCGTGGATCTGGCCCGAAGTATCTGCTAGGGGACATGGCGGCGGGAACGAGGAGGACTTTGGGGGCTTCGATTTCAGTTTAGTGCCACATAATGAGCTAGTATGCTATGCATACTAGCTCATTATGCCTTTCTTTTGCAGGTTTTTTCCCCCCGGGGGGGTTACTTCCTCTTTAAGGCATGGCTCACTGTTTTTATTATAAAGCCAATGATGGACTGGGTGCATGAGGACAAGAATGGTTAAAAGAATAGGCTGGAGGATAATAATGAAATGATGATAATGAAAAAAGTGAAAATAGGATTTCTCCAAGACATAAGACAATTGCTTACGATACACATTGCTTAAGCAGATGCCAATCTGTTTTTATAATTTATTAATAAAGAATGCACGTTAATATTGGCAACAGTTCATATTTTCTTCATGCAGTTTTTCCCGACAAGGATATGATGAAGACCAGACCCATAAAATGTTGTGATTGTGGATAACAGTCATAGTGTGGCCTTTCACACATGGAAGTTCCTACATCCCCAAACTGGTACAACGGCGGGTAATAATTTTACATACACTCATCGGCATTTATTAGGTACACCTGCCTAGTACCGGGTTGGACTCCCTGTAGCCTTCCAAATTGCCTTAATTCTTTGTGGCATAGATTCAACAAGGTGTTGGAAACATTCATATTGACATGATCGCATCACGCAGTTACTGTAGATTTTTCGGCAGCACATCCATGATAAACCAGTCTGCCCATTCTCCTCTGACCTTTGACATCAGCAAGGCATTTTCCTTCACACAACTGCCACTCACTGGATATTTTCTCTTTTCCAGACCATTCTCTGTAAACCCGAGAGACTGTTGTGCTTAAAAATCCCAGTAGATCAGCAGTTTCTGAAATACCCAAAAATGCAATAAATCTATCCCCTATTTTGTAGATGCTATAACTTTTGCACAAAACAATCAATGAATGCCTATTGTGATTTTTTTTTTACCAAAAATATGTAGAAGAATACGTATCGGCCTAAACTGAGGAAAATAATTGTGATATTTATTAAATTAAAAAGTAAAAAATAATGGGCTAGATTCAGTAACACTTACGACGGGCGTATCAATATATACGCTGTCGTAAGTCTGAATCCGCGCCGTCGCAACTTTAAGCGTATGCTCAAAATGAGATACGCTTAAATGTTGCTAAGATACGACCGACGTACGTGTCCTACGCCGTCGTATCTTAGGGTGCATATTTACGCTGGCCGCTAGGTGGCGCTGCCGTCAATTTCAGCGTAGAATATGCAAATGAGCTGGATACGCCGATTCAGAATCGTACGTGCGCCCGGTGGATTTTTTTTTACGTAGTTTGCGTAAGGCTTTTTCCGGCGTAACGTTACTCCTGCTATATGAGGCATAGCCAATGTTAAGTATGGACGTCGTTCCCGCGTCGAATTTTGAAAATGTTAGGTTGTTTGCGTAAGTCATTCGCGAATAGGGCTTTGCGTAAATTACGTTCACGTCGAAAGCATTGACTATTTGCAACGTGATTAGGAGCATGCGCACTGGGATAGGTTCATGGCCGGCACATGCGCCGTTAGTGAGAAACGTCATTTACGTGGGGTCATGTTTTATGTACATAAAACACGCCCACCTCTTGACAATTTGAATTTGGCACGCTTACAGAGCAAGTGCTTTGTGAATACTGCACTTGCCTCTCTAAATTGTGGCGGCGTAGCGTAAAAAACATACGCTATGTCCCCCTACCTGAATCTAGCCCATTGTGTTTTTTTCAAAATTGGCGCTCTTCTTTTGTTTATAGCCTAAAAAATAAAAACTGCAGGGGTGATCAAATACCACCAAAGGAAAGCTCTATTTGTGGGAAAAAAAGTACATCAATTTTGTTTGGGTGCAACATCGCACGACCGCGCAATTATCAGTTAAAGCGACACAGTGCCATATCGCAAAAAGTCCTCTGGTCAGGAAGGGGGTAAATTCTTCCGGGGCTGAAGTGGTTAAAGATGCAATGAGGTTAGAGAATCTATCCCGATCCCTTTCTTTCAGGCCCTTATTAGCTGAATTTTTATGTTTTTCACAGAAAAAAAAAAGACAGTCTAAAAATATTTAAAGTGACAGTACACTATTAGTGGTCGGGGTACACAGGAATGTAAACACCCCCGTCCCCTGCCTATTGCAGCCTATAGGGTGGTGGTTTGCGGGTGCCAAAAAAGCGCAGCTCAAACGTGCATTTTTGCCACCCCCTAACCGCATGTCTAAATGAAGCCTTAGTACTTAGCAAGGCCTAATGATGCATCCTATAAACAGAGTGCTGTGTTCTTCAATGTTTACACATTCCGATGTGTCAGCTGTGTATCCCTACTACCCTTTAAACATCATCTAATAATGTGAAAATGATTAATCTATAGCTTTGTTTGTGCATAGGTGATTTGCTAATGCCATGTGCCGCCTCCTCTCTCTTTCTTAGAGGGACACAGCAATTGTTTTCAGTTGCAAGCAAATTAGTGGAGAAATGAATGATTAATTGCAGCTCTCCTTCCAGATGCCATATTGTCACTAAACCACTAGGGGGAAACCCCCTCTTGTCTGGGAGCTACAACATTCTGCTAAAAATAATAGAAACATGTATTATGTCTTTCCTGAGTCTCTCAGTACAGCTGTAAGGCAATTCATCTTTTTCCTTTCCCTTTTCACTGGAAATATTGTAATAATATTTTATTATTTATAATTGAAAAATAATGCATGCAGTTAGGTGATTGAAGTGATATACACTTTCCATATATCACACAGCGAAATGTGCTGTCAGCTCAGGGACCATCACTTGGAGTCTCGTTCTCATTGTGGATTTGTTCATTTAAAAGCATCTTGAAGATCACAGCAGGAGGACGGAGATTACACAGTAATAATCAGGGGCATTGCTAGGTTTGTGAAAGACCTGAGGCACAACTGGGCACTCCAAGGACAAGAATGGCGCGGCTATGCGCACCACAGCGTACAGTGCATGTGGCCTCACCGTGCTGACAATTAAAGGGGGCATACTTAAATAGAACCTGTGTCTACTTCCTTACAGCATACATATGCCATGGTCCTTATACCCACAAAATCTGCTTTACCACTTGAGCGCCAGATGGTTTTACCCCCTTCATGACCAGGGCCTTTTTTTCTATTCAGTAGTTGTACTGCGCTACTTTAACTGGCAATTGCTTTGTAATGCAACACTGTACTCAAAATACATTTATAGGGGCAGATCCACAAAGAGAGTACATCGTATCCCACGTCGTATCTTTGGTTTGAATCCTCAAACCAAGATACGACGGCATCTGGGTTAGATCCGACAGGCGTACAGCTTCGTACGCCTTCGGATCTTAGATGCAATACTTCGGCGTCCGCTGGGTGGAGTTCTCGTCGTTTTCTGCGTCGAGTATGCAAATTAGCTATTTCCGGCGATCCACGAACGTACGCGCGGCCATCGCATTCTCTTACGTCGTCTCTAGTCGGCTTTTTCCGGCGTATAGTTAAAGCTGCTGTTTTGCGGCGTATAGTTAGACTTGCCATGTTAAGTATGGCTGTCGTTCCCGCGTTTCATTTGAATTTTTTTATTTTTTTGCGTAAGTCGTTCGTGAATCGGGATGGACGTAATTTACGTCCAGGTCAAAACCAATGACGTCCTTACGACATCATTTAGCGCAATGCATGGCGGGAAATTTAGAGACAGGGCATGCGCAGTTCGTTCGGCACGGGGACGCGCTTCATTTAAATGAAACACGTCCCCTACCCGCCCAATCTGAATTCCGCGCCCTTATGCCGCTTGAGATACACTACGCTGCCATAACTTACGGCGCAAAATCTTTATGGATTCGAACCAAAGCCAGGTAAGGTACGGCGGCGTAGGGTATCTCAGATACGATGCACCGGGGCAGATCTTTGTGGATCTGCCCCATAGATTTTTTTCCACAAAAATAGCGTTTTCTTATCATGGTATTTGACCCCCACTGTTTTTTTTATTATATAAATGAAAAAAAGGCCGACGTTTTTTGGGGGAAAAAAACATATTTTTTACTTTCTGTCACAAAACATATCTAATAAAAAAAAACATCTTCATAAATGTAGGCCAAAATGTACTCTGCAACATGTCTTTGGTAAGAAAAAAGCCCTACAAGTGTAAAATAATTGGTTTGTCTGAAAGAGTCTACAAACTATGGTGTGTGTGTGTGTGTGTGTGTGTGTGTGTGTAGATGCTGCATCCACCTAGGTAAGTTTGATTGTTGAAAAATAATAAATCCCTTCTCTTTTAAAGGTGGTTATTCTATCTTCAGTCTCATCAGTAGAAAACCTTCAACATGGCTGTGGCTAAGACTAGGGTTGTCCCTATAGCGATACTAGTATCGGTATCGGGACCGATACCGAGAATTTGCACAAGTACTTTTACTCGCGCAAATGCTCCTGATGCCTTTGCCGATACCAGAAGTCAGCGGGCGGAGTCAGCGAGCGGAGGGCGGAGAGCAGAACACGAGTCCTCAGGCGTTGCCGGTGTAGTAAAAAAAACCTTGATTAATGCAGAAGCTCAACCGTATCACTTCCTGTGTGGCTTTGTCACAAAACAGCTGATTTTGGGGCTCCACTGCACCTATACCGCGCATGCGCAGATGCTCATTTCAGTCAAGGAAAATAATAGACTCGAGCGGGTGGGCGGAGGCGGTGCGAGTTGCTTAATTACATCATCGGCAGCACCGCCTCCAGTCCAGCCCCTAAAACGCTCCTAGCCTGCTCTGGAGAAGGGGGCAGGCCCCCTTGCAACTTAGAACTGTGTATATCAATGGGACCAAGGTCAAGTGACAGTAGCGGCTGGTGCTTGGGGGGGGGCACAAACAAAACTTAAAAATACTGAAACCCCCCCAATCAATTTCAGCCTCACTGTGCCAGTCAAATGCAGCCACTTATGCCCGTCATCCACAGCCATTTGTGCCCATCATATGCAGCCACTTATGCCAATCATATGCAGCCACTTATGCCAATCATATGCAGCCACTTGTGCCCAGTATATGCAGCCACTTGTGCCCAGTATATGCAGCCATGTGTGCCTATCAAATGCAGCCCCTGGGTGGCCGGGGGAGTCCGGCGATCAGCTGTTTTGTGACGTAGCTTCTGCATGAGTCTAGTTTTTTTTTATTACACCGGTACACTGGTAGTGCTTGAAAATCTGCAACACCCATCTTGGTACACCCTGCACTTGGCCACAGTATGCCAGCAGCGGACATCTTGTTACACCCAGCCCATGTAGTTTGGCTGAGTGTAACAAGATGTCCGCTGCTGTTTTATTGAGGCCGAGTGCAGGGTGTACCAAGATGGGTGTCAGAGACAGCATAGAAAAATAAATCCTCTCCTCAGTCTTCTGCCTATAAGTGCCAGACATCATTCAGTGACATCTGTTAGTGCCCATCCAGCCAGTGCCCATCCAGCCAGTACCACTGCCAGCCATCAGAGTGTGCCACATATCAGTGTGTGCCACCTATCAGTGCCCATCACCTATCGGTGCCCAGCCATAAGAGTGTGCCACCTATCAGTGCTGCATAATCAGTGCCACCTATCAGTGCTCATCACTCAGTGCCAGCCAATCAGTGCCACCCATCAGTGCACATCCATCAGTGCGTGCCACCTATCAGTCAGTGCCACCTATCAGTAATGCTTAATCAGTGCCACCTATCAGTGCTCATCAGTGTTGCATATCAGTGCCACCAGGTTTGAAAAGTGTCACATGACATTAAAAAGTATCGGTATCGGTGAGTACTTGAAAAAAATGTATCAGTATTTGTCTTAAAAAAGTGGTTTCGGGACAACCCTAGTTAGGACCCACTTGGGGGTCAAAACATTTCATAGTTGTTGTAGGCAAAGGTGACTACAGCTCAAAGAAAGTGCAGGATTTTAGTTGCAGCAAAACATGATACATTGTTGCCTTTCAGCAGGTTTCATTAGTTTTAGCATTCTCCCCTACTGGTTGTAATTATAGCCACAGTGGGAGGGTCTTCAAGAAAGTGGAGCAGCTACCAGTTTGTAATCCTAAGAGCAAGTAGTGTAGGTGTGTTTAACCCCCCTGGCGGTATTCCCGAGTCTGACTCGGGGTTACATTTCTGTGCTACGATCGGTAACCCCGAGTCAGACTCGGGCTCGCCTCGCTGAATCCACAGGCATGGTTTACTTACCTTGTCTCTGGATCCAGCGATGCCACCGCGCTGTGTGAGCGAGCGGGTCCTCTGTGTGCCGCCAATCTCCGTTCCCTGTGACGTTACGACGCACGGGGGCGGAGAACGGTGACAAATTCAACAAGGAAAACAAACATCTTACATACAGTATACTGTAATCTTTTAGATTACAGTACTGTATGTAAAAAATACACACCCTCCCCCCCCTTGTCCCTAGTGGTCTGCCCAGTGCCCTACATGTTCTTTTGTATAATAAAACTGTTCTTTCTGCCTGCAAACTGTAGATTGTCCATAGCAACCAAAAGTGTCCCTTTATGTCAAAAATGGTTTTAGAGCAGCTAGAAAACAGCGATAATAAATTATAATCACTTGCAGAATTGTGCGATAGCGATTTGTGGGGAAATTCGTCATTAAAAAAATGAAACAATTCTGCAACTGAGCAAATTTCAGTGATTTTGAGTTGATTACATTATTGAATAATTGTTATTATAATTATATTATTATTTGTTAGAATTATTTATAATTATATTATAATTTATAATTTTGTTTTTAAAAAAATGTCATACCCGGGATGCCTACTAGACTCTTGTTTGGTCAGATTTAAGTGAGTTATTCCTAAAAATTACAGGCCTACAGTATAAAACACCAAATTTCCTTAAAAATAATGGTCCTGCTTTCAGCACCTAAAATCTGAAATAATCATACCGCCAGGGAGGTTAAGAGAGAGTGTTAAAATCATAGCAAGCTTTCTATTTCTACAAGAAGAAAGGTTTTAAAAACGAGGATTTTGAGAGCTTCAAATCCAAATCCCTCTTTTGTGGGCCCTAAAAATATTGTGAACTCTAGACACAATGAAGTTGATTTACTAAAACTGGAGAGGGCACAATCTGGTGCAGCTCTGCATAGAAACCAATCAGCTTCCATGTTTTTGTAAAAGCTTAATTTTACAAGCTGAAGTTAAAAGCCGATTGGCTACCATGCACGGCTGCACTAAATTTAGCATTTTCCAGTTTTAGTAAATCCACCCCAATGTCTAGATGTATCTAATGAAGAATTCATCCAGAGACTGGATTTTAACAAGTGAAGAATTAATAAATTATTTAAACTTGATGACAAGAATTAATTTACCTTTGAAAAGGCCGACAAGGTGAACCTATACATTATGTATCATTCTCAAATGTGTTGCAATGCAATAACACTAAAAAGCAAATAAACTATAAAACATGCTTCAAATATTTCTTCTACTTGTGAATGTAATATGTTAGCCTGCAGATCAAGTTATGCTTATACTGTGATTCTCCTATGAGGATGAAAGATGATAGTTATTACTTAATTTGTCAACAGTGAAGAAAGTAGTTTATGAAGTTGCTTGTCAACACCCCATCTTCTGAAAGGATATATTGACCTCTAAGTACAGTAGCGGACAATGTTTTATCTGGACTGGTAGCTCTGCGCAAACACATTAATGGGCACCTGAGTTTGTCATATAAAACAATGCCAATGTAATATTCAACAAAGCAATTACTACTGAAACTTAAAGGGGTTGTAAAGGTACAATTTGTTTTTCCTAAATAGCTTCCTTTACCTTAGTGCAGTCCTCCTTCATTTACCCCTTCTTTCCATTTTGCCTTTATATGTCCTTATTTCTTCTGAGAAATCCTCACTTCCTGTTCTTTTGTCTGTAACTCCACACAGTAATGCAAGGCTTTCTTCCTGGTGTGGAGTGTCGTGCTCACCCCCTCCCTTGGACAACAGGAGAGTCAGGACACTCCCTACGTTGCAGATAGAGAAAGGAGCTGTGTGTTAGTGGGCGTCCTGACTCTCCTGTATTCAAGTGAGGGGGCGAGCACGACACTCCACACCAGGGAGAAAGCCTTGCATTACTGTGTGGAGTTACAGACAGAAGAACAGGAAGTGAGGATTTCTCAGAAGAAATAAGGACATTTAAAAGCAAAATCAAAGGATGAGGTAAGTGAAGGAGGACTGCACTAAGGTTACATAGTTAGTTACATAGTTAGTCAGGTTGAAAAAAGACACAAGTCCATCCAGTTCAACCACAAAAAAAATAAACAAACAAAATAAAAAAACACAGTACAATCCCATACACCCAACTCCCAGGGCAGGACTTAGGGTGGTGGGGGCCCCTGGGCTTGAGGGTTGAAGGGGCCCCCTGTAGCCGAGAATTGGGGGGGGATCGAAGATGTTGAGCGAGGGGGGATCATAGTTGTTGAGCGGGGGGGGGGGGCGAATTCGAATTGAAGTTGTTGAGCGGGGGGGGCGCATTAAAGTTGTTGACCCGGGGGGTTGCCTCTCACCTGTGCACGGAATGTATGGGCTCTCCTCCCTCCAGCAGACATCCACACACCACTCCGGTTCCTCCTGGGGGGGGTTTTTCAGTTGAGCGGGGGGGAGTGCCTTTCACCGGTGCTGACAGCTGGGGCCACAGACTGTCATTAGCCCGGCTGTCGGCTTTCTTCTCTTCAGCAGCCACAGTCCTCCACACACCGCTCCGGTTCCTCCTGCTTCCATGCTGCCTCCTCTTGCAGTGCGGGAAGAAGCTGTCTGTGCGGGAAAGTCCTGCAGAATCTGTGCGTGTTGGGAGGTATGCGCAGGGCCGCCATTAGGAATTTTGGGGCCCCTTACACAGCTTAAGGCATGGGCCCCCTGGAGCAGAGAACCAGGGGGCCCCCCAGCAACATAAGACTCGCCCACCAACAACAGATCCCATACGAGCAAAGAAGAACTCCCCAGCAACAAAAGACCCCCTTCCTCCGCAAAAATAGATCCCCACCAGCAACAATAGATTCCCCAGTCGCCAGCAACAAAGACCCTTCCCCCAACAGTACATCTCTCCCAGCAACAATTAACCCCCCCCCCAGTAACATAAGACCCGCCCCCAGCAACAATAGATCCCCTACGAGCAACAGAAGAACTCCCTAGCAACAATAGATCATCTTTCTCCGCAAAAATAGATCCCCACCAGCAACAATAAATTCCCCAGTATCCAGCATCAATAGATCCTCCAGCAGCCAGCAACACAGAAAACCCACCCCAGCAAAAATAGATCCCCTACAAGCAACAGCAGAACTCCCCAGCAACAATAGACCCTCTTACTCTGCAAAAATAGATCCCCTTCAGCGACAATAAATTCCCCAGCAGCCAGCATCAATAGACCCTTCAGCACACCCCAGCACTTCTTGTCAGTGCATACATTCAGTGCTAGAGGTGCCGATTCTGCATTCCAGCTGAAAAAAAGCCCTGGCTGCAATAAACACAATATGATTACATTCGTATAGTATAAATCCCGGTCCATCAAATCTATTTGCTTTTCTATGTGTACAACTAGGGCATTTGTATAAAGTGTACAATTATTGTCATCATCTGTTCTTTGTCCTCAAATAGGTACTAAGACCCACCAAAAATGGGGGTGAAGAAGAAAAAGAAAGAAAGAGAGGAAGAGAAATAGAGGAGAGGAAGAACAAGAAGAAAAGAAAGAGTGTCATGAAGTGAAATGCACCAATCCTTTCCACCCATTCTAGGAGTCCAACATTCTAGAACTATTTATTGTTCACCAGAGATGTAGTCCATGGGTCCCATATTTTTTTCAAATAAACGTAGCCAATAACTTTTTAATTGCCACTATCCACAATTATTTAGAAGTTATTGCTATTCTGGCAGCTAAGAAAATAAACAAATTCAGTTTTCTTTTAGGTTTTGGTGCTTGATATATGGGTTGATCCAAAAGAATTTGCCAGTGTGTTTTTTTTTTTTTTAGGTTCATCTGGGTTAGAGAGTTAATAAAGTTATACTTGGATCCAAAACTCTTTAATTTTCAGGCATGTCCACCAAATGTTATACTTCAAACCCTCTTGCTCACATCCCCTGAAGGAGGATAAGAAAGAAGAGGGTCCAGGGATATAGTAAGCTATTCTCGTAGGTACCATGTGCCGCCTTATGAGAACTTTATAGTTAGCTTCCATAATGGAAATGTTTATGTATGATCTGGAAATATTAGGAGCCAGTTTATTCCATTCATGTCTCAACAAAACAGTATCACATACGGGACTTTTGGTCCCTTATGAAAAATGTAAGGCACTGGAGTTTGTCACGATTCAAAAAATGCAATTTTAAGGCTTGACATGTTGGGTCAGCACAACTAAGCAGGTATTCTAGGATCTTAAGAACATTACATTCTATTGTTACATAATGGCATCTTGGTATGCTGTTATATATACAGTAAATACTGTCTACAAAAGACATCAACTCAATAAAAAAAAGAAAAATCTCTATAACTGGGCAATCTATAAACTTGTCTTAAACAGCAGTGTACCTTTGTAATGGGAACACCTTTCCCCTTTCCAGGTAGGACCTGAGTCTTGTAAATGAAGTGTTGTGTTGGCATATACTGTACATGTGCACACAAATTATCAACGCAAGTTCATATGATGAAATATAGGTACCAATGCACACTATAAGTAAACCTACTAAAGAACTTTATAACAGAAAAAAGTTCCAAAAGGATATTGGAGTAAGACCAATTACCATTTAAGTGAACAATAGAGCCTAATGTATATAAACCCACTAAAGGAAGAGCACACAAGATCAGCAAATGAGCAGAACAGCAAGTAGACCAGATATAAAAGCGGAGGTCCGCCTAAAAAAAAAAAAAATTAAAAGCCAGCAGCTACAAATACTGCAGCTGCTGACTTTTAATAAATGGACACTTACCTGTCCAGGGTGCCTGCGATGTCGGCACCCGAAGCCAATCAATCGCTCGGCTCTCGGTTGCCCTCGCTGCCATCCTCGGTGAGGGAATCAGGAAGTGAAGCGTTGCGGATTCACTTCCCGGTTCCCTACTGTGCATGTGCGAGTCACGCTGCGCATCCTCACTGGTCTTAACTGTCTTCTGGGACCTGTGTGTTTCCCAGAAGACAGCGGTGGGGGGGGCGGGAGTGGCGTGACCACCGCGGAAGTCTATGCCCGGAAGTGGGTGCATATACCTATATTATACAGGTATCTGCACCCCCTCCCCCCTGAAAAGGTGCCAAATGTGACACCGGAGGGGGGGAGGGTTCCGAAAAGTGGAGGTTCCATTTTTGTATGTTCAAAGCTTGCGATATTTTTTTTATAACCTAACCCTGCTTTAAACGTCTCCACAACTTCATCCCTGACCTGTCTGGTGTGTTCCTTGGCCTTCATAATGCTGTTTGTTCACTAAGGTTCTCTAACAAACCTCTGAGGGCTTCACAGAACAGCTGTAGTTACACTGAGATTAAATTACACACAGGTGAACTCTATTTACTTATTAGGTGACTTCTGAGGGCAATTGGTTCCATTTGTATTAATGGTATCAGAGTAAAGAGGGCTGAATACAAACGCACGCAACTATTTTCAGAAATGTATTTGTCAAAAATTTGGAAAACCATTTATTATTTTCCTTTTACTTCACAATTATGTGCCACTTTGTGTTGGTCTATCACATAAAATCCCAATAAAATACATTTAAGTGTTTGGATGTAATATGACAAAATGTGGAAAATTTCAAAGCAACAGTCTTATTTTAACTCTCAGTTTCTCAGCAGCACATACCCTCCTTCCCATCAACCTCCCCCTTCACTGGCCATTGTACAGCAGGGGAAACATGATATTGACAGTTCCAGAGGTGTTAGCTTCTGAAGAGACCTATTTTTCTTCATCACAGTAGAATTAGACATCAAGGGCAGCATTTTTTCCCTAACTTCAAAGGTTTTTCTTTATTCTTTCTTGCCTATGCGAGAAGGGTGCCCCCCTCTCAGATCATGTGTATGCTTTGGGTCTTTGCAGATCCCTGCAGCAAACCTAAGCATGTACAGATTTCTCACACATGCCTGAAGACAGAACAAGTCTTCAAGTCCCAAACCTCACCATTTCTGCGCATGTTTGGAAACCGCCTGCGCATATGAAGATGTGCCGCAGGGCTCTGCCTGAACTCAAGAGTAACAAAGATGGTGGCACTAGAGCAGTGTTTCTCAATTGCAGTCCTCAGACCCCCCCAACAGGTCAGGTTTTCAGGATTTCCATTATTTTGCACAGGTGATTTAATCAGTTTCACTGCCTTAGTAATCACCACAGCCTTTTCATCTGAGGGAAATCCTGAAAACCTGACCTGTTGGGGGGGCCTGAGGACTGGAATTGAGAAACACTGCACTAGAGGAAGGTCAGGGCCAAAGCTAAAAGGACTGAAGTTCTGCTTTAGGAGGTGTTGTACTATGCTAATGTTGGGAAGCCCACTCAGTTTAGCTATAATCTGAGGTTTATATAATCCATTGATGTCAGATTCAGAATTCAGACTGCAGCTTATTTTTACATGATTCAGGGCTGTGCTCAAAATATGGAAACATTCGCCTGACGGTTGCAGTCCTAGATTTAAGCGGAGTTCCGCCTTTCCCCTTACGAAACAATTATAAGCCAGCAGCTACAAATACTGTAGCTGCTGACTTTTAATATTAGGACACTTACCTCTCCAGGGTTCCCGTAATGTCGGCACCCCGAAGCCGATTTTCAGATCGTCTTTTGGGTGCTGCCGCCTCCATTAATGGTAAGGAAAACTGATAGTGAAGCCTTTTGGCTTCACAGCCGGTTCCCTACTCCAAATGCACTCATTTTCCCGGTTACAAGAACCATGAATCAGACAGAGACAGAAAATGCAGTTAAAATCACACCTTTTAATATAATGGTAAAAATGGTACAAATAGTAAACGTAGTCAAAACATAGCCAGGGTACAATAGCCAAAGCGGATAGTCAAACACGCCAGTAAATCAGAAAGCCAGAGATCAGCATAGTCAGAGGCAGCAGACATAATCAGGAACCAGAAGGGACGTCAGCCAGACAATTCTTCAACAGGAACACAGCAGAGAGTCTCCAGATATGTTTGACCAAGGTGAAGGCACGGAAGGAATGAACTAGGCAGTTTAAATAGCCAGAAGGGGCTGGCTGTAGGCTGAACTGACAAGCAGGAAATGATCACCAGGTGAGCCACTGTGGAATGATGAGTGTGGGCAATTAACCGACAGCTGAGCAACCTGAGCGCTGAGAAGGGAGGCCTGAGAGCCCAGACTTGACACCTGGCAGCGGAGGAAGGAGGGGGGGGGCGAAGTTCTGAGGGACGGCACTGCAGCGCAGTCTACCGGAAGTGGGGATGGGTACCTGTCAAATACAGGCACCCGTTCTCCCATTCCCCCTAAAAAATGGTGCCGAATGTGGCACCGGAGGAGGGGGGCAAGCATCTAAGCAGAGGTTCCACTTTTTGTGTACTTTCACACTTGGGCGTTGATGGTGTTAGTGGTAAAGCACCACTAGTTTTAGCAGCGCTTTACCGCTGCTATAGCAGCGCTCTTTGGCCGCTCTCTGGGCACTTTTAACCCCCGCTAACAGTCGAACAAAGGGTTAAAAGCTTAGCGCTACCCATTCATTTCAATGTGCAGGGCGTTTTGGGAGCCCCAAAAATGCTGCTTGCAGGACTTTTTTTCCCACCCTGCAAGCGCACCGCTCCAGTGTGAAAGCAGACGGCTTTTCACACTGGGGTGGCTTGAGAGGTGCTTTACAGGAGCTATTTTTAGCGCTATAACGCATGAAAAGCGCCACAATGTGAAAGGGGGTCTAAGGATATTGGATACCCTGGGAATTTACCAAGAAAGACAGAAAAGATTGATCCTGATATGAAAATTAGAACCATTTAATGATTTTTTTTTTGTGCACAGTGTCTATGTTTTACTTAAACCTACTGTATTTTAGTATTTCTTGTTGTAGAACATTATATAAATTATATCACTATCTGCACTTCTTTACTTTTTTGTTTCTTGTTTGATTCTTTTTCCAATGCACTATTAATTAAAAAGTGCTTAAGGAAAGAGTTAAATGCCTAGGTAAAGATCTACACTAAACATATGGAAAGCCTCTATTGTATGTTTATTTAAATCATCCCTTTTACCCCAACATTTTATTCATTCATGAAGAATGAAGAATTGCAGACCGTGCATTTGAAACTCCAAAGTAGGCAATGACTAATCTGATTTCAAAACTTGCTTTAATATTTAATCTTTAATCCATATTTAATAAACAAACTTCAACAAAAAGGGCAATTCAGATACGATTTAAATATCCCACAATGCATTTGACCAAAGATAATTCAATGATGGGAAATAACATTTTGAGCTTTCCGAGGAACATAGATAATACATCTCATTTTGTTTTATGTGGTCATTTTGTATTGTGAAACCACAATGAGTTCATGTACATGTTTAAAAGTGAATATATATATATATATATATATATATATATATATATATATATATATATATTTTTTATAAAAGACATAGAGTGAATGCAAACCTTAACTGAATGGCATTTAGTTTGCTTGAGCACCATGTTGCATAAACAATTACTATGTTTTTTGCTGACATGTTTTTAATTATTCGCATCTAAGCACTGCTGATCTCTTGCATTATATCACCTGCAGCCTCTTTGCAGACACTTGCTTTATATATGCATGCACTCCAGCGAAGGATGCATTCTATTTTTTGGGGGGGATTGGGCATTCTTATTGGAGGCCCATGTGATGTGACAGGTTGACAATGCAGCCAATTGTAAGACAGGAACAGAGTGTGATGACCCAGCAACAGAAAGTGCCTGAACAAAGACAATTCGGCACTGCGTCGCTTTAACAGAAATTTGCCTGGTCGTGCGACGTGGCTCCCAAACAAAATTGACGTCCTTTTTTTCCCACAAATAGAGCTTTCTTTTGGTGGTATTTGATCACCTCTGCGTTTTTTATTTTTTGCGCTATAAACAAAAATAGAGGGACAATTTTGAAAAAAAATCAATATTTTTTACTTTTTGCTATAATAAATATCCCCCAAAAACATATATACAAATTTTTTTTCCCTCAGTTTAGGCCGATACGTATTCTTCTACCTATTTTTGGTAAAAAAAAATCACAAAAAGCTTTATCGCATTTTTATTATTTTTTTTTTTTTTACTATTAATGGTGGCAATCATGATTTTTTCCGTGACTGCGACATTATGGCGGACACTTCGGAAAATTTTGACACATTTTTGGGACCATTGTCATTTTCACAGCAAAAAATGCATTTAAATTGCATTGTTTATTGTGAAAATGACAGTTGCAGTTTGGGAGTTAACGACAGGGGGCGCTGAACGAGTTAGGGTTCACCTAGTGTGTGTTTACAACTGTAGGGGGGTGTGGCTGTAGGTCTGACGTCATCGATCAAGTCTCCCTATAAAAGGGATGATTTGATCGATGCAGCTGCCACAGTGAAGCATGGGGAAGCAGTGTTTACATACGGCTCTCCCCGTTCTTCAGCTCCAGGGAGCGATCGCGAGGGGGCGGCTAGAAACGAAGCCCTCGTCCCGGATCGCTCCCCGCGGGTTTCCGACCGCCGCATGTAGCGGGGGGGGGGGGGGTCCCGATCGGACCCCCGGCCCGCGGAAAGGCGGGGACTTACATGTACGCCCATATGCCTGTACGTGCCATTCTGTGGACGTACATATACATGCGGCGGTCGTTAAGCGGTTAATAAAAGATTCAGGTCTACCAAAATGTAATTATTTTTTTTTCAACTTATTATGACATCGTAAAGCTTATATGGGATTTTGTTGTTTGAGTTTCCATAGACTCTCAAGAGACACCCTATTGAGCTCTATAACTTGCATAAAAGTCTGTGCAGATGGACATTGATTTCTTGCATTTCATGATTATTTGAAGAAAAAATGAATTCAGTAATATAGTGTGAAATACACTTTTGAGGGTGCAGTTGACCTGTTTTGATTTTCGTTTCTTCGGACGCAGCAGGACATACAGGGATATGTGTACTGTGCAGACAAAGCAGGTCAAGGTTCTGCACTTTGAATTTCAATAATTTTTTTGGTCAGCGCTGCGTTCAAACTCAAAAGGCAGCATTCATCAACAACACTGCCATCTACAGACGGTCGTTTTTTGTGATGAAAAAAAACGACATTTTAAAAAACGTCATTTAAAATGATCGTGTGTGGGCAAAACGTCGTTTTATGTCTTCAAAAAAACGACCAAAAAAAAATTCGAACATGCTCGAATTTTTTGTGTCGTTTTTCAAAACGTCGTTTTTGTTTCACAGAAATTGACCGTGTGTAGCAAAAAAATACTTTTAAAACAAAGTTTTTAAACCCGCGCATGCCCAGAAGCTAGTTATGAAGTGAGCTTCAATGGAAAAAAGTGGTGAACGTAACCTCACTTTGCTAGAGCATTGTGAAAAAACGATGGTGTGTAGGCAACATCGTTTTTGAAAATGATGTTTCAAAAACGTCGTTTTATTTCATGATTTAAAACTTCGTTTTTTTTCATCACAAAAAACGACCGTCTGTATGCGGCATTAGGCCTCGTACACACGACCGAGTTTCTCTGCAAAAACCAGCAAGAAACTTGCTGGTATTTTTTTTTTGCCGAGGAAACCGGTCGTGTGTATACTTTTCGACGAGGAAACTGTCGAGGATCTCGTCGAGCCAAAAAGAGAGCATGTCTTCTTTTTCCTCGACGGGAATGGGGAAATTTGGCTCGCCGAGATCCTCGACAGCCTAACAAGGAACTCGATGAGCAAAACGATGTGTTTCGCCCGTCGAGTTCCTCGGTCGTGTGTACGAGGCTTCACTTTTTTTGTGTAGAATCTTTAATTGTTTGGATGTTTTTTCTTTCATGTTTGATACTTTGCAATTAAATTTGAATTCTTCTCAAGGTATTTAACTCAGGTTTCCAAAATCGTTTTCATTATCTATGAAAAAAAAAATAGAATTACATTACACCACAGATAGCAGGTTTTTAATAAATGAAAAAATTCTGTTGAAAGTGTGCAAACACACCAAAACATTAACTAAATAGTTTCAAATGTTACCTTATTATCTCACTTGTAACATGTACTGTTAATGGCCTTTGAGGAGCAGAGCTCAGCATCACTGCTGGGTAGACTCTTTGCCTCCAACAGTCAGTGACATGGGGATTCACCTAAAATTTTATAAACCGTGCATGGCTTCCCTGCCTTCACAGCTTATTTTACCAAACCCTATTTCCTTTTATTCACTTTTGATATGTTGCAATTCCAATTATTCTAACAATACTTGGTATTGCACACATGTGCTCTTTTGTTACCAAATAAATCCTTATATTCAGAGATAGCAAATAAAATGATTACCGGTACTTTTTACCAAAAGGTTTTACAATCAGCCCTATTAACACTCTTTACATTTAAGAATGAACAGTTTGATTAATGGCTTGTATCAGAAGGAATTAGTTTAATTTCTATCAAGCGTAGCCAATAAAAACCTTCAAGTAATATGTACTCTTGATTTTACTACCCTTCAAGAACATAATATTAGTCCAGCCCTATACAATGTAGATTATTATTTGCTTTGTTGACATTGGGTAGATTGGCTGTGAAAGAGGGCAGCTTTCAAAACACTTTTCTTATTTCTCGTAACATAATAGTATTGTATTATAGCTTTTTAGAAATTACTTTTACAATTTTATTATGATGTAATAAAACGTAAACAATATAATATTTTAAGTTTTATAACTTGAGTTACTCAACGTAGAATGTAAAGGGAGCACAAGAAAATGTTTTGGGTGCATCCTGTTCCTTAACATCTACTTTTTCCATTTCCAATTCAAACATCTAGTCATAAACTTCATTGTATATGTACTATATCTGTGTACCTATCTATTCACATACCTGTATACTGTGTATGTGTATATATATATATACACACACACACACACATATACAGTATATACACAGTGGCCCAGATTCACAAAGCACTTCCGCCGAAGTATAACACGTTACGCCGACGTAAGTGCAAATGTGCGCCGGCGTATGTGTGCGGCAGACCCACAAACCAACATGCGCCTAAAAACAGGTTACACCCCGCCGGCGTAGCTTGCACATGCCGGCGTAGGGTGGGCGCACATATGGGCTGGGCGCATGATGCTGCTCCCATTGATTAGCCATTCAAACATGCAAATGAGGGAAATACGCCGATTCACGAACATGCGTGTGCCCAGCGCATGCTACGCGAGATGCGCGTAAGTTGTACGTCCGGCGTAAAGTTATTCCCCATAAATGAGGTACAACCCGGCAACAGACATGCACAGGTCTGCACCAGGGAACACAAGCCGGCGTATTGTGTGTTGGACGTGTGTCTGGCTGGGTGTACTATTATGTTCACGGCATACGCGGTTATCCTGTGTAGCTTAGGCAGTTGTGCCGGCGTGGTTGAATGAATGAATGAATGAAAAACTTATATAGCGCGGCAAATGCGAACTGAATCGCCTCTGGGCACCTCTTGGTTGGGAGCAGGCACAGGGGGGGCTGCGCATGCACAGTTCGTGATACGTACCGGTCTGGCACTTGGCCCATCATTTGCATGGGTTCACGCCCACTTCCACCTACGCCGGCGTGTGCCTTCCAAACCCACGCTAGCGCAGCGTTGGGAGCACTGGCTTGCCGAATGCAATGCTTGCCTCTCTGCGCTGCATTGGCGTGGCATACGTGTTTGCTCTACGGCGGCGTAATGTGCGCCTTGCTCTCTGTGAATCTGGGCCAGTATGTAAAGAGAGAGAGAGGGAGAGAGATAATTCCAAGGGTAGCCATGGCACTCTATGGTTGAAGTGCCAAGGTGCTCACCCACAAACAAATGCATATAATTTGAAACCTGGTATAGAGGTACTCATCTCACATCTTGTAGAGGAGGAAAATAAAAAAACAGCAGGACCCGTGAGTGCCCCTAAACCAGTTTTGTATATATATATACACACACACATCACACACACACTATACACACACAAACATTACATTACAGTTAAGGCAACACTCCTCCTGTAGGGACTGAATGGTGCCATCAGTCAAAGAGAGAAATCCAAACTTGTTACTACGGCAGCATATTCTAGTGTTTATTTAGAAGCACACCACCAATATATGATATCTACTGGGGATACCATGTATTGGTGATTTGCTACTGACTTCAGCTGTTTATATGGTAGGCAGGGAAATGCCACCAAACCAGTCAACGGTTATAATGAGCCTTTTTTGGTAGAAAGAATGGAAAAGTTTATTAAAATGTTTTGTATTTTTTGTGTAATGCTGCAAAGGTAAATGAAAAAATAAAATAAAAAAAGTTCACATGTAATGGGGAGGAGGGGGTGAAACATAGATTCAGGTTAGGTAAAAGCTAAAAGGGGGTTAAATATGAACAATTTGTATTAAAAAATTTAAGTTTATTTTCCAATTTTTAAGATTGCTTCAATTTACATTATAGATCAAATGAGTGTTCCCTTGATCTGCCATAAAAGAACTAGTCTAAAAATTGTAATAATAATCAGTAAAGCCAACAAACACTGTCTGCAGCCTGTGTTTACATAAAAGCCACTGTCTACCCTTTGCACCACAGAGCTGGACCAGACTTACAAAATAACTGCCAGTCCAAGGGACTTTAGAAAATAAAAAATAAATCTGCGCTATCAATGCACTATCCTACATTGATGTCATTTAATGCCTACATAATTGTAAGTGTTTTTAACCACTATTAAATTTCCCCTTTTTTGCGGAGTTACACTATGTGCCTTTTATTTTCCTCCTCATACTCCGTGCAAATATTTCCACTTCTATGAGTCATCTTTCAACTGGAGTCATCCTGTTCACCTGTCATTAAGTGAGGATTTCACCGTTGTCTGCTGATTGATCGTTTGGTGTGGTTCGGTCCATTTCCATACTCAATTGAGTTACAAGCTTCACTGATCCTTTGGGCATAAGCTCATTTGGGTCCATCACATCCGGTAAGCCTCCATTGCTATCGGTGGCGGGCGACATCACTCTTATCACAGTATATTTTGGATCACCGCGGGTGTTGTGTCATTATTATTTGACTGATCATCTCCTTTCTATTTATTTTTTACGTTCATTTTTGTGGACTTGTCTTTTTATGGAACTGGAATATACGTCTAAAGTGTTTCATATATACTGATCGACTCTTTTCAGTTTAAGATTATTTCCACCAATTTTGGACTTATACATCTTATGTTTATATATATAAGTGTTTTATATAGACATTACTGTTTATTCTTCTCCTATCCTCCCAGCGCTGCATTTTTTGTTTTCTGTTTGTATTGCTTTCCTTTTTTTCACTGGATTGTATGCGGCTGCTTAACCACTTCGATAGCGCAGATTTATTTTTTATTTTCTATTTTTGTTCTTTGTGATTGAATTTTTGCTGCTATCACTTCTCTGAGTCCACCTTTCACATGGATGTATTTGATTATAGAGCTTCACGTAAAGTGGATACCGATGGTGTTTTCACCATTACGGGAAATGATTCAGAGATAGGGGGTCTGTTCACCAGACTCAAGAACGTTATGTCATCCGAGTTGCACCTCCAATGGGACCTTGTATTCTTGGATCAGTATCTCACTGATCGAATGGTACCACGGAGTCTCAGGTGGGAGGTACAACCGCAACAAGGGGATTTAGAAATAGATTCCTGGTTCAAGTACTTTAATGATGCTGGAATAGCCTTTTTAGGTGTCTTGATCTCTAAAAAGAGGACTAGGTTGGCTGTGCTTGATAAAGAGATAAAGGAACTTAGGGAGAAATTGTTATCTCATAAAAAATCCATTGAGTACATTTCCCTTTCAACCAGCCTCCAATCTTTCTTAGAGAAGGAAGATAGAGACCAAAAGTTAAAAAAACATAAAAAGTACGCCAGAGATGCAAGTGATTATAGAAATCATACTGTTTTCCATTGGCAAAAACTTTTTTCAACTACATCAGGAGCTGACATGGATTTAACTCCAGCCACAGCATCTCCTTCTGGTAATGCCTCCAATTTAAATGAAGCCCCTTCCACTAGCCAGGGCATTACTGGCACTCTACGAGTTCCATCAATGCAAGTATCCCGGGCAGGTGAGACATATTCTTCCCAACCTAGGGCTCAACATTCTTCCCCTCATGTCTCTGGTCAGCCCCATCGAGGGAGGGGCAAATCCAGAGGCAATAGGGGAAGTAGAGGACAATCCAGAGGTAATTCCCATCCATCCTGTCATCAATATAATTATGATGATAGAACGTATGGACCTTCCCCCGCAAGACATAGAGAGAGATTAGGTCCTTATAGAGAACCCTCTCCCTATTATGGCTTTCAACAAATCCCGGTTCATAATAGGTTTTCCCCTTTAGGTGAAGTTCGTAATGACAGCTACTATAATCGCAGCTGGGATCACTATGAACCACCTAATCGGGGTTTCACCCCAGTCCATCAGAATCCATATGTTGAACGGGATTTTCATGTGGACCAAGCCACAAATGTAAGGGGCTCCGATCAAAGAGAGGGACCCGAGGGGGGAAGAGAGTTCAGAAGAGGAAAACGAAGACGCACATAAAAGGAGAAGGAGTATTTAATTTAAGTACAAAAATCTTTACGCAGGATGAACTATCTGTTTTGGATAAAGGCCTCAAGTTTGCCCCTCCGAAACGTCTTGATAAATTTGGAACGTTTATTGACGTCCAAAAATACATCCGTAAGATTAATATACAACGGTACTTAATTACTAATCCCATTAGAAACGAACCTAGAGCGGCCACCTCTGGGACTGTACATTCAGGGCTTAAGAACCCTTCGTTGTTTAACCCATCCGTTCCTGCTGCAGCCGCAGTCAACATTTTTAGAGATCTGGTTTTGAAAGATCTAGCAGAGATACCTGAGAGACGCAATTCCCATCATCCGGTATCGAGTAATGGTTTGAAATCCTTATGTCAGAATAAGGACATCATTATCCGCCCTGCGGACAAAGGAGGCGGTATAGTCATCCTTGACAAACCTGACTATGAAACTGAGATGTTACGATTGCTTGATGAGCCTAATACTTATCTTAAATTGGCCTCTAATCCCACATCCAGGTTCAAAACAGAGCTACAAACACTAGTCAATAGTGGCTTTGAAAGAGAGATTTTAAACTTGAAAGAGAAGAAATATTTAGTTCCCACGGTCCCTAGGATACCGACGATATATTATTTGCCAAAGGTTCATAAAGACCCTGTAAACCCACCTGGTCGACCCATATTGAGTGGGATCGACTCAATAACTTCTAGAATTGGTCGATACATTGATAATTATTTACAGCCCTTGGTACAACGCACTCCATCTTATCTTAGAGATACGAGGGCAACCATAAATAAATTGGATAATGTTGAGGTAAAGGGTAATTTTATTATGGCAACTGCCGATGTGGCATCCCTTTACACCTGTATCCCACATGATATAGGTTTTGAAGCCGTACATTATTATCTTAAAAAGGATCTTACATTGGCCTCATTCCAGACTGACTATATAATGGAATTGTTAAAATTTGCCACAAAACATAGTTATTTTTGGTTCAATGATCAATTTTATTTACAACAGAGAGGTGTCGCTATGGGGGCTAAATACGCCCCAAGCCTTGCTAATTTGTTCATGGCCAAGTGGGAGGAGGATGTCGTCTATGCCTATGACACCCCTTCATTGTTTTTTTGGGCAAGGTACATAGACGACATCCTCCTCCTATGGGATGGCAGTCTCGAAACACTTGAGACTTTTATAAACTATCTGAACACTAATGATAGGGGGATATCCCTTACCCACACAGCTAGTACAGATACAATTCAATTTTTGGATCTAGAGATTAGCATTGTGGACAACCGGTTCCAATTCAAAACATTTTTTAAAAAAACTGACCGGAACAGCTTTATCCCTATCGACAGCTGCCACCATCCGTCATGGCTGAATTCGATACCTCGAAGTCAGTTCCTTAGGCTGAGAAGGAACTGCACGGATTTGGACACCTTTTCCGTGCAAGCTAACATTCTCAAGCATAGATTTATTGATAAGGGTTATGATCCTGCCAATATTGAACTCGCTCTTAAAACCTCTTTTGAGGTTGATAGAAGTTCTCTTCTGGAGGTTAAAGCCAAAAGGGAACAAGATGAGAGTTATAAATGGGCCTTGCTGACGTCTTTTTCCAAACAACACAAATTGATCAAGGCCATAGTGTCTAAGCATTGGAATATATTAAGAAATGATCGAATTCTTGCAACGGTTTTACCTGAACGGGCCAAGGTGATATTCAGGGGGGCACCAACACTTCAGACCAAGATAGCCCCGAATATCATTAACCCTCCAACACGCCCATCTTTCTTTTTCCAGCTAGTTGGTTATCATCCCTGTAAAAAGTGTACAGTATGCAAATATAACATCTCCAGTAGAAGTAAAAACCTTGAATTTCGTTCTACAGTGACCGGGAAGACTTACCCCATAAAACATTTTTGTACCTGTTCGACCAAGTACGTGGTATACCTTATCACTTGTCCGTGCGGCCAGCAATACGTTGGTCGCACTATTCGGAAATTCTCTGTTAGAGTTGCTGAGCATATAGCCCTTATTCTAGCTGGTGATATTAATCACACTGTACCAAGGCATTATAAAAAACACCATGCCCAGAACCCCATTGGCACACAATTCCTTATTATTGACCAATTTGTGTCCCCTTGGAGAGGTAGTCCAAAAACTCGCGGGGTGTCCCAACTCGAGACATTCTGGATTTATGAGCTATGCACTCACATACCATCAGGCCTGAATGTAGAGTGGGACATCAATTCTTTTATTAATAAATCTTAAACATTTTTGATAATGTCCCATTATTCAAAATTTTTTTCATAAATTAAACCTAATTGGTGCCGTTCACAGCACACTTGGGTTTATTTGTTGTCCATATAACGTGGGTCTGTGATATTTGATCTATTTCTTTTCTCTCTTTGCACATGTATTTTTAATTATTTTTAATTATTTTTAATTGTTTTTTAATTGTATTTTCTATATCTCTCTCTTATGTAAATACATATAATGGAGTGTATTATATTCATATTGTACCAACCTTTTTGGGGGTTCGTCCACTGCAGAGTCACTTTCTGGACACAATATTGCACACATTATATTTTATATGCATAAACAATAGCCCTTCTAGAAAATAATAATTGAACGAAAAGTTTTTTTCTCTTTTTTAATTTCTACCCATTTTGTTACATTTTATATTCCATGCATCCACATTGGAAGTGTAATGTCCAATATTTAGGGATTTTGATATATAACATTTCTTTAAAAAGATCTGTTGTTCCCTTTTTGGCGTTAGTATTATAATGCAGCAGATATGCTCTTATATATATTTTAATATTTTAAATTTAACATTTCCACAGTGTGGAAGCAAAAAATCTGATTCCAGCGACCTTTGTCCGGGCTTTCTGTTATAAACATCTACCGCCGTATGGCGTCTATATTGTTTATTGCTTTTTGAACCTCCGGAACGCATAGTGGAACGCAGCGTTCCACGTTTAACCACTCTGGAACGCAACACGTGTATGCGTATATACGCACGCACGTGTTGATTATCCTATAATTCTTGAACACGCCTATTATTATCGTCACTATGCGACGTTGCGCCGCATCCATGTGACTAACGACCAATGATTGCCCTATATCATTGTGAACACGCCCATTATCACCGTCACTACGCGACGTCACGCCGCATCCATGTGACCAATGACGCACCCGTTAACGAGCTGTTCATACGTCCTCCACACACAGTCATGTGACCGGGATTCAAACATCGCCCATTGGCCGGCCATTCATACTATGGCGCCGTGCAGTGACGTAGACCCTTCCTATTGGTCCTAGTCACTGACCTTAGGCGCACATGAGATTATGACATGGACTCTTTACCCAATTCGTGTACTAGGCGCCACCATATAGTTCTTTTATATACACCAGGTCTGTTTTATTTTTATCATTTTTACTGGCCCTATTTCAATTTTAACTATTATACATTTCACACATTAGATATTCTATACATGCAGCGTTGTGTGAGATAGTGTGTTAGATGATGACCCGGAAGTGCACTCTCATTGGGTGATCCCCCAGGGGAGTGTTCCTAAACAGGTCATATCTCTTATTTAAAGCATGGTAGCAACAGTAGAGTCTTACCCCAGACGATGCTAGTTGTAGCGAAACGCGTCGGGATTCTACTGCTGCCATGCACTATCCTACATTGATGTCATTTAATGCCTACATAATTGTAAGTGTTTTTAACCACTATTAAATTTCCCCTTTTTTGCGGAGTTACACTATGTGCCTTTTATTTTCCTCCTCATACTCCGTGCAAATATTTCCACTTCTATGAGTCATCTTTCAACTGGAGTCATCCTGTTCACCTGTCATTAAGTGAGGATTTCACCGTTGTCTGCTGATTGATCGTTTGGTGTGGTTCGGTCCATTTCCATACTCAATTGAGTTACAAGCTTCACTGATCCTTTGGGCATAAGCTCATTTGGGTCCATCACATCCGGTAAGCCTCCATTGCTATCGGTGGCGGGCGACATCACTCTTATCACAGTATATTTTGGATCACCGCGGGTGTTGTGTCATTATTATTTGACTGATCATCTCCTTTCTATTTATTTTTTACGTTCATTTTTGTGGACTTGTCTTTTTATGGAACTGGAATATACGTCTAAAGTGTTTCATATATACTGATCGACTCTTTTCAGTTTAAGATTATTTCCACCAATTTTGGACTTATACATCTTATGTTTATATATATAAGTGTTTTATATAGACATTACTGTTTATTCTTCTCCTATCCTCCCAGCGCTGCATTTTTTGTTTTCAGTCCAAGGGACTTTGCAGGGTAAAGGGGCCCGGGTGGGGAAGGAAAACCAGAGAATATGCCTAGGGTACATAGATTAAGTTGTTTAGGGTGTATTTCCTTTGCCTAAGGTCCAGCAACAGTATTGTGGGCAGCATTTGGCGACTTAAAAACCGTTGGTCAAAGGCAATGCCCAGATGGGTGCTCTTGCACCTATATAATATAGGTTTTGAAGCACATAATTATTTATTATAAAGTATTATTAGGTCTTATATGACAATCTTTTGAACGTCCCTAGAGGCTGCTACCTAAGGTTACAGTACTTTTAACCTTTAGAGCAGGACTATCCAAAATATATTATAATGCTCTCTTCATTAATTATTCTCAGTACTGTAAATTTCAAAATGTGCACTGTGCTACTCAACAAATTAGATAAAGCTGCAAACACTACAATCAGACAAATGAGTGGATAATGGGAATGTTAAGTGCAGTGCTAATCCATATTGTGTGTGTATATATTAGAATATTGTGCAAGTATGCAAACAGCAATAAATTAATATAAATACAATTCAAAAATGTAAATCACTGAAATGGCATTGTGAATCAATAACCCAGGGAACAAAACAAAAAACAGTCCAAACGGGTGCAATTAAATCACATGTGTTTATGTAGAAATCAATGCTGAAATTGAAGATAGATTCAACCTCTGAAGGATAGGCCACCATCCAGTAAGAAATCACCATAGTCTGTGAATCCACCACCGATGAAAAAAATTGGATACTCTTACCGGATTCAGTGGATCCCAATGCAGGCATGGAACTGTGAACGTGGTCACTCTCAGGAAACAACATGTGAGGTCAGCTTTCGTTCAACCTTGTCACCGGACCCAATCATGGACGCCATTATTCATAAGAGAAAAAGGCCGCCACATAGTGTAAAAGTACCTAATAGTATTGTAAAGGTAGAACAGTTACATCAATGATGATATAAACAGGCGAGATAAGGTATGTGATGACAAATACATCCAAGAAGCACAGTAAGCTAGTGGAGCTAGTTTAATTTACCTGGCCGGTTTTGTTCAATAGAACATCATCTGGGGCATGAGGTTATTTATTCATAATGCCTTGTCACATATATGGATTTTTTATTGATTTCAATTTATGAATTGTATTTACAGTATATTAATGTATTGCTGTTTGCACCTAGCACTTTATTTTTTTTGCACAGTCAATGTGTTATACTTACTGTTTGGATACTTGCACAGTTTTCTAATATATACACCCAATATGGATTAGCGCTGTACTTAACCACTTGAAGACCAGCCGCCCCAGTTGTACTGCGGCAGGTTTGCTCTCCTGGGTGAATCGTTGTCATTGTACATCGGCCGCTTTAAGAGCTCTAGGGGGTGGGCGCATGCTGCGATTCCGGAGCTGATGCGCAGCCGGCGGCCCCAATGTCTGCTGGCCACCAGCGATCGCTCCTGAGAGAGACAGAACGGGGATCTGTCAATGTAAACAGACAGATCTCCATTCTGTCAGGGGAGGAGAGACAGATCTGCTGTTCCTAGTGTCACTACTACAGTCACTACACTCCCCCACAGTTAGAAACACATCCCTAGGGAACACTTAACCCCTTGATCACCCTTTAGTGTTAACCCCTTCCCTGCCAGTGACATTTATACATTAATCAGTGGCTATTTTTAGCATTGAACGCTGTATAAATAGCACTTGTCCCAAAAATGTGTCAAAGGTGTCCGATCTGTCCACCACAATGTCGCAGTCCTGCTAAAAATTACTGCTCACCGCCATTACCAGTAAAAAAACATATAATAAACATGCCATAAATCTATCCCCTATTTTGCAGACGCTATAACTTTTGCGCAAACCAATCAATATATACGCTTATTACATTTTTTTTTTACCAAAAATATGTAGAAGAATACATATTGACGTAAACTGATGAAGCCTTATTTTTGTTTTTGGGAAATTTATTATAGCAAAAAGTAAAAATTTTTTGTTTTTTTTTCAAAACTGGCGGTCTTTCCTTGCTTATAGCGAAAAAAAAAATAATGCAGAGGTAATCAAATACCACCAAAAGAAAGCTCAATTTGTTTGGGTACAGCATTCCACGACTGCGCAATTGTCAGTTAAAGCGAAGCAGTGCCGTATTGCAAAAAATGGGGGCAAATCCTTTCCGGTCCTTATAGGGGTTGTTAAGGTTTGTTTTTTATTTTCTAAATAGGTTCCTTTAAGCTAGTGCATTGCTGGTTCACTTACCTTTTCCTTTGATTTGCCTTCTAAATGTTTTTTTTCTTTGTCTAAATTTCTCACTTCCTGTTCCTCCTCAGTAAGCTTGCCCCCATCATCCGAGCCGTTCTGGCTGGGGATTAGTTAGTGTGCTCTCCCCCTCCCTTGGGACTACATACCTGCGGGGAAGCGCTGTGTTCACAGCGTGAACAAACAATGCACTAGGTTAAAGGGGTTGTAAAGGTAATTTTTATTTTCCCTAAATAGCTTCCTTTACCTTAGTGCAGTCCTCCTTCACTTACCTCATCCTTCCATTTTGCTTTTAAATGTCCTTATTTCTTCTGAGAAATCCTCACTTCCTGTTCTTCTGTCTGTAACTCCCTGGTGTGGAGAAAGCCTCTTGAGGGGGCGAGCAGGAGGGTCAGTACGTCCACTAACACACAGCTTCTTTCTCTATCTGCTAAGTAGAGAGTGTCCTGGCCCTCCTGCTCGCCCCCTCAAGAGGCTTCCTCAACACCAGGGAGAAAGCCTTGCATTACGGTGTGTAGTTACAGACAGAAGAACAGGAAGTGAGGATTTCTCAGAAGAAATAAGGACATTTAAAAGCAAAATCGAAGGATGAGGTAAGTGAAGGAGGACTGCACTAAGGTAAAGGAAGCTATTTAGGGGGAAAAAAATTACCTTCACCACCCCTTTAAAAGGAACCTATTTAGAAAATAAAAAAACAAACCTTTAGAACCCCTTTAAGTAGTTAATATTCTCAGTACTATAGTAGCTTACCAGATAAAAACATTGATTACTTTGGAAAGCTTGTTTCCTCTTTTTCTTTAATAAATGCTAATCTCATATGTCTCTTTGGTATTATTTCCTTGAGTGATAAAGAGAATTAAAAGTAGAACAACCCATAACTTTTATGACACCAATGATCCAATATGACATCTGATATCACTGAATATTTGGGTATCATTTCTGATGATGTCACTGGGGTAGATTCAGAAAGCAATTGCGTCTGCGTATCCATAGATACGCAGCGTAATTGCTAATTTGCGCCGGCGTATCAACTTTTCTGTATTCAGAAAGCTCGATACGCCGACTGCAGCCTAAGATATGACTGGCATAAGGCTCTTATGCCGTCGTATCGTAGGCTGCATTCTTACGATGGCCGCTAGGTGGCGTTCCCGTAGTGGTCAGCGTAGAGTATGCAAATTGCTTACTCACACCGATTCACAACCGTACGCGCGCCCTGCGTTCGCATTTTACGTCGTTTGCGTTTGTCGGTTTCTGCGTAAGGCTGCTCATGCTATTAGCAGGGGCAGCCAATGCTAAGTATACCCGTCGTTCCCACGTCGCGATTTTTAAAAATTACGTTGTTTGCGTAAGTGAATCGTGAATGGCGCTGGATGCCATTTACGTTCACGTTGAAGCAAATGACGTCCTTGCGACGTCATTTACCGCAATGCACGTCGGGAAAGTTTCCCGACGGAGCATGCGCACTACGTTCGGCGCGGGAACGCGCCTAATTTAAATGATCCACGCCCCCTACGGGATCATTTAAATTACGCGTGCTTACGCCGGCCAGTTTTACGGAGCGCCCGCGCAAATTACGGAGCTACTGCTTTGTGAATAAAGCGTAGCGCAAGTAATTTACGGAGGCATAGCGTTAAAACGGTACGCTGCGCCTCCGTAAGAGTGCGCAGCCCTACCTGAATCTACCCCAGAGTGTATATGCCATGAATAATTGTTAACAGGTGTTGGAGAACAACATAACAAGGGTATAACAAATTTCCCAGCATGGGAGATTTTTATTCAGGTATATATTTTTAAAAGTCTAGATCAACTGAGAAACAAAAACATTTTACTTTATTAATGTTCTGCAAATATTTTTTTGAGCTATAAGAAACTAGTGTTATGAGGCCTAATAGTCAATATAGATTGCTTAGGCATCATTTGTGCCAACAGCAACAACCCCATCCAATCTTTCCTGTAGTGGCAGAAAAAAATCTTCACGTTGATGACCGGCAATATTACAATATTTATCATAAAAAGAAAAGGAAAAATCTATAGATCTCTAGCATACCATAAAACACCATTTCTTCCTTGCCTCTGAGCCGGTACAATGAAAGCCATACCCCAGAGTCCCGGAATGCAAATCTGTGACATCTTAACTTCACTTTTGCCTGCGGTAACTAATTTTTTTTTAATTACATTTATCAAAAAACATTGGTCAAAAGCTTCATTTACAATGAGGGATTTCCCATTTTGTTCCACAAGGAAAACATACAGCCCCAGGAAGTTATATTAAGTCTTGTGCGGTTCAAGAGACCAACTACCAGCCCATGTCTGACTGCACGATGTAATTTTCTTTCACGATGGTTTAATGCAGCCCGCAGTCTGTGAATTCCCAGTGGGTCACTACTTTCTGTTGTCCTATTTCACCCTATCAATGAGTGGGCTAATTCATTTTTTTCTTTGGCGGTCCATGGGGAAAGGGATGATAATGTTATCCACTTGACCTCGTATGTCCCAGAGGTAATGGATAGGAAGGGGAGAAAGGGGGGTAGGAGTGGGCAGTCATGAATAAGAAGAGGCTCCTGCTTACAGAACTGATTTTCACAATAATGGTAACATATGTTTGCATTTTTAAACCTGCGGGAGAGTGTGTGTGTGTGGTGAGAGGGCCTGTGTGCAAGGGATGAAAGTGCAATGTAGATCAGGGAAAGGATGGAGAGGAACGCGCCAGGTGCTTGCTGTCAAACGGAACAAAACAAGCTGGAATCAACTCAATTTAATGAATAACTTAGACCCTATTGGGGGATCTCAATCATTATTTTGTCTCTGTTCTGTTAATGTTTTATTTTTTTACAGGATGGAAAACCATATGTTTATTAAAACATGTAAATGTTATAGAAATGCAACAAAGCATGCGCAATGCATAATACCTTGGTGGGAGAGATAAATGAACTGGACTGGCTGGATCAGAGTGTGGTCAGACTGCACCAGTATGAACTAAAAATAAGGAGATTGCCATAAATTGTGATGAATCACTTGATTTAAAAACAAGGAAAATTTATGAATATAAGCATGTGATTTTTAATATATTTTACTGAACCCACTGGTTTATCTCTATCATGACTAATGCACACGACCATTTTTTATGACGAGAAAAATTAAATTTTTTTAATTGGTCGTTAAAAACGGTCGTGTGTATGCTCCAGAGCATTTTTCTCGACAAGAAAAATTAAAAATTTAGAACATGCTCTATTTTTTCTCATCGTTTTTCACGTCATTGTTTTTCTCGTTGTGAATGAGACAGGAAATTAGCATAATCAGCCCAAAGGGTGGCGCCATTAGAATGGAAGTTCCCATAGTGCCGTCGTATGTGTTGTACGTCACTGCGCTTTGCTCGAGCATTTTTTATCACGATCGTGTGAATGCAAGGCAGGCTTGAGAGGAATCACGTTGAGAAAAATTTGTTTTTTTTCCCATGACATGAAAAATGGTCGTGTGTACGCGGCTTAAGCCTATTTCTGACATTTGGGTGCAGATCCACATACAAACGCTGCGCCCGGCGCAGATGTCAGATACGCTACGCCGCTGTAACTTACTTTGACTTGGTTTGAATCCTCAATGAATTTGCGCCGTAAGTTACGGCGGCGCAGTGTATCTCTCGCGGCGTAAGGGCGCGGAATTCAAATTGGGCAGGTAGGGGGCGTGTTTCATTTAAATGAAGCGTGTCCCCGTGACCGAACGAACTGTGCATGTCCCGTCCGTCAAAACTCCCAGGGTGCATTGCTCCAAATGACGTCGCAAGGACGTCATTGTTTTCGATGTGAACGTAAATGGCGTCCAGCCCCATTCACGGACGACTTACGCAAACGACGTAAAATTTTCAAAATTATACGCGGGAACGACGGCCATACTTAACATTGAGTACGCCACCAGATAGCAGCTTTAACTATACGCCGGAAAAAGCCGAACAAAAACGACGTAAAAAAATGCGACGGCCGCTCGTACGTTCGTGGATCATCGGAAATGGCTAATTTGCATACTCAACGCGGATTACGACGGGAACGCCACCTAGCGGACGTCGAAAAATTGCATCTAAGGCCCCATACACACGATAGAATTTATCCGCAGATACGGTTCAGCGGACCGTATCCGCGGATAAATCCTCTCTAAGATTTCAGAGGATTTCAATGCGATGGCGTGTACACACCATCGCATTGAAATCCGCGCTGAAATCCTCTGCCGATGACGTGTCGCGCCGTCGCCGCTATTATGACGCGGCGACGGGCGCGACACTGTCATATAAGGAATTCCACGCATGCGTCTATTCATTACGGCGCGTGCGGGGAATCCCTTTGGACGGATGGATCCGGTAAGTCTGTACAGACGAGCGGATCCATCCGTTGGAATGGATTCCAGCAGATAGATATTCTGTGCATGTCGACAAATATTTATCTGCTGGAAATCCATTCCAGGGGAGATTTATCTGCGGATAGATATCCGACGGAGTGTACACACCATAGGATCTATCCGCAGAAACCCATTTGATGGGATTTATCTGCGGATAGATTCTATGGTGTGTATGGGGCCTAAGATTCGAAGGCGTATGAAGACGTACGCCTGTCGGATCTAACCCAGATGCTGTCGTATCTTGTTTTGAGGATTCAAAACAAAGATACGACGCCGGAATTTTGAAATTACGCCGGCGTATCAATAGATACGCCGGCGTACTTTCTTTGTGGATCTACCCCACGGTGTTTACAAGTTAAAATTCTTATTTTTTGCTAGAAATTTACTTAGAACCCCCAAACATGATATATATTTTTTTAGCAGAGACTCTAGAGAATAAAATGGTGATTGTTGCAATATTTTATGTCACACGGTATTTGTGCAGCGGTCTTTTAAACGCAACTTTTTGGGGAAAAAGACACTTTCATGAATTTTAGAAAAATGTAATAGTACATTTTTTTATATAATGTGAAAGATGATGTTACACCGAGTAAATAGATACCAAACATGTCACGCTTTAAAATTGCGCACACTCGTGGATTGGCGAGAAACTACGGTACCTAAAAATCTCCAGAGGCGAATCTCTTTTTTTTTTTTAAATAACGGTTACCAGGTTAGAGGTTACCAGGTTAGAGTTACAGAGGGCGTCTAGTGCTAGAATTATTGCTCTCGCTCTGAAGATCACGGCGATACCTCACATGTGTGATTTGAACACCGCTAACATATGCGGCCGCAACTTCCGTATTCATTTTCTTTGCTGCGCAAGCTCGCGGGGACGTGGGCACTTTAAAAAAAAAAATCTTATTTATTTTTTACATTGTGTTTTAAAAATAAAAATTGATCACTTTTATTGCTGTCACAAGGAATGTAAACATCCCTTGTGACAGTAATAGGTGGTGACAGGTACTCTTTATGATAGGATCGGGGGTCTAAAAGATATATATTTATATATATATATATATATATATATATATATATATATATATATATATATATATATATATATATATAAAGTTTTTATTAAATAACAAAGATTAAAGGGTATTGACAGATGAAGAAATTCAATACTCATTAATAAAAAAAACTATCTGCTCTATCGTATCGCCTTTCTCTCAAACCTCACAATACTTTATTTTTGAAGCTTCAATATATTTTGGCTCTTGCCCACAATATTGTAACCTAGTGAAAGTGAGGTAATGAATTTGTTAGTACTTTCTACCCTACTTTGCCAGGAGGCTACAAAAGAGATTGAAGATTACAAATAATAATATGGAGAAGATATCGAATATTTGTTATAAACAATAATTGACATAAAACCATTTTAACTTTATATCAAGTTTTATCATGAGAACGCTGTAGAATCTCCTGCCGGTGAGCTCAGGAGCCACCAAGAGTCATCTCTATCACGAGGGGCTAAAAATAGATAAAAAAATAGTTTATTAGTTTATTAACGGATATTTAGACTCTAAGTTAACAATCAAAAAATTCAACTTGTGCTTTGTTATGACATCCAAAATCCCTCATTTTGCCATTGGCTTTGCCATTGGTTACTTGGGGCTAATAGAGTCACACCTTTAACTTTAATAGTACAGTTTTAAAGGACAACTATTTCAAAAAATCTTCTGTTATAGTAGCTGTACGGGGTTAATACATATAATGATAATGTTCACTATATAACTTAATTTTTTAAATTTCATATTCCAAATTTTTATATTAGGCCAATTTCACACAGGGCAGATCCATCTGAGCGGTATCCGCCTGCTCAGCGGGGGTCTCTCCGCAGATCCCCGCTGAGCAGGCCGATGACAGATACTGTCTGCCCTGCTATGCAGAGCGGATGCAGACAGAGCCCACTCAACTCTATGGGATGGTCGGATTGGAAACAGACTGCATGTCCGTTTGCATCCAATTGTTATCCGATCCGACTAGATAGATGGATGGCAAACGTATTCCAACATATATGTCTGTTTACAGCGGATTTTGGCAGATCGGATGCCAGGCGAGTGTCAGCGGCACATGTCCTATAGAGGACAATGTATGGCCCAATCACATCCACCTGAAAAACGGACAAGCGGTCCCTAACGGTCCAATCCATTCCTCCACATCCACTTAAAATCAGCCATGTGAATAAATGAGACTGTTGAAAGTCCTCCTGGCGGTGTTATAGTTTGTTTCAACCTCTGTCAATGCTATTTTTTTCAGCTTTGTCTACACGTACTGTAAATGCAGCTAATAATATAAATAAAGATGTGAATTAAAAAGAGAAGGTTGCAAAGTAAATACTATTATTGCCTGTATTATCCATATACAACTATTGGACTACAATATTGATAATAGTTCCCTATTGTTTTGAACAGTTTTTCTGTAACGCAGTAGTGCTACCCAAATAGCTACTAAGTTTAAGGGGGCATATTATAAACAACATACAGGGACCAGAGTTAGAATAAGTAAGAATAGAGAGCCCTGCCTTTGGACCAATAACACTTCAGCACACCAGTTGAGGAGTTTTGTGTTCATGCTGTCATTTTGGAGCACTAATTAACTGTGTTTTGCTGAAGTCTTCAAATAATACAACTTACAACTGTGGGACATCAATGATTTGATGCTGTAGCGGTTTAATGGCCAAAACCATCTGCTATAGTAACAGCATAAAAGCAGCTTTCTCAGCATACCTTGAAATAAATATGATGGTATTTTTAAATAAATCTGCACATTTACTGTGATGGCAGAGTTTCTTGCTTTTGAAAGGCACCTGTTTCTGGAAAATCACTAAAACCAGAAAGCCATTTTGGAATATATTTTTTTTATAAAATGATAACTGGTCCTCTTCTTTCCATGCCAGTCAGTCCTTACATTGCCTAGTAAGCTTGTAGGCAGATTACTCTATACCAAGGGTCTCCAAACTTTCTAAACAAAGGGCCAGTTTATTGTCCTTCAGACTATACAGGGACCAAACTGTGGCCAACGGAGTGGACATTTTCTGGGCAACAGTGGGAGTAACCATCACCACATTTGATATAAGGGAGAGAAATAGTGCCCCATCATTGGTACCATTGGGAGGAATAGTGCCCCATTGTTGATATCAGTTGGCAGAATATTGTCTTGTATCAGTGGGAGGAATACTGCCCCAAGGGCCAAATGAAGGCAAGCATCTGGCCCCCGAGCGGCAGTTTGGAGACCACTGCTCTATACCATATACGTAATAGACACATTCAACAGAGAATTCTCCCTATTGACAGAGTTTCAAGTATGTCATTGGTTCCCCTGCCAACCAAGCTTACACTTTAACCATGTGAATGGACAGGCCACTTTCTCACACTCATCTACCTGGTCACAGTTTTTTAACCCCTAAATGCTCAGACCACCCCCTTACATGGGCCCATGTCTTACTTGTGGTCCAGGTTAGAGCTCCCAAAATCAATTGAAACAATCGGGGCTCATAATACACAGGAGCCTGAGTCACTTGACACGTGTTACCTGAGGGGGTCATCGCTCACTGCCAGGAGGGTGATTTTGTTCCTCCGTTACCACCTGCTCTGTGGCCAACCAAAAATGTCACAATAAACACAACTCCACACTTAACTGAATTTAACTCCTCACCTTTAGTAAAGCAGTTCTTTGTTTCCACTGAGACAGTAATGGGCACAAGAATTGCGTGCTTTAAATTTACTGAACAATTTCTAGCAAAAAAGGTTGCTGATTGTGCAATCTCTTTACAATATGCAATGCGATGAACAATTCATTCTATTTCTAGGCAGTCAGGTAGGAGAGATAAGGCTTCTGATGTCACCCCCTTCTCATGGGCAGGTTGGATAACTACTATGTCACTCACAATATAAAGTGTGATGTAGGCACTCTGGATTTCATGTAAGTTATTTAAAAAATATAACTCTTCTTTAGATATTATTTGGAGAATTTGTTTAATAAAAGGTCTACTGTAGGTAAACTCCCTAGAGTTGGAATGTTTGCATTTTCACGTAGTGGACAGGCACCAATTCCTGGCACTAAGACCAGGCTGACATGCTGATTAAAGACTCACACAGGCTTTTCTTACAAGCACACCACTCATCTTCACCACCCTACCAGAAACTCCCTCTACTCTCTGTATCTTGTTTTTACAAATTCATTATAAACATACCATATATTCTTCAGCTTTGGAATTGGACATGTGACCATCACCAGTCAATTTCTTCTTCCTCCTTTAGTGGGCATATCCTATGTAGTGCAGGGAAAGCAGCCACATATTGACATCAGCAGCATTCCCTTCAGCATTCTTCTTTGGGTCCAGGGTGTCTTAATGTCGTGTCTTAATGACGTGCTCTCAGGGGGTGATTTCTGGACATCATTATCCTACAATATGTGGGTTAATTGATATTAGCTGCAACTTTTTTTTATTTTGACATATGTAGGAAAATAATATATATAAAAAAAGCTATTAAACTGGAGTTGGGCTTTAAACCTCTGCAATGCTTGCTGCCCCATTTTCTGAACCAGGGAAAATGTAGACCAGCCAATCCACCTGTTCAAGGGCTACCTTACAAAGCCTTCTGCAGCATTGCCCACACACAATAGAATATACGAGGGAAATTGCACATTCATGTAATGAGAGGCTATCATATCACCAAGAAGCAACACTGGGTAGACAAGTGTATCTCCAGCCAACAATATTTATAAGTTTGGATAGGGTAAAGAAGTGTTACAGCTTCTGTTTGGTTTTTATTGCACTCTGAGATTCTTTTGGGGAAATCTTTAACAGGGAAAAAGACAAAACCACATTCTCAGCAGAGTATAGGGAACACTAAAGCCTCGTACACACGACTGGTTTTCTCAGCAAAAACCAGCAAGAAAACTGCTTCTTGCCGAGAAAACCATTTGTGTGTACAAGGCTTTCAGGTTTTTCTTCTGGAAATCTGGCCAGAATCTCGACGAGAAAAAAAGAGAACCTGCTCTATTTTTCCTTGTCGAGATTCTTGTCGGCCTGTTTCCCGACGAGAAACTCGAAAGTATGTATACTTACCTGTCGCCGTGAAAACCCACGCATGCTCGAAATGACTTTGCCGTGGTAGCTTCCACCGCATAGGTAGGGTGAAGCAAGATGGCGGCGACGGCATCGAATGTGACAAGCGCATGCTCGTCGTACGCAATGACCTTGCTGCGTTCTTGCCTTTCAAGAGAACCGTGGTTCTTTTGGAAGGTCAGTGTGCACACTCGGGCGGCAAGAGATTCTTGTCAAGAATCTTTTCAGGGAAAACAATGTTTTTTTCCCGACAAGATTCTTGCCCATGTGTACGAGGCCTTAAACCTCTGTCAAATTTTTTGCTGCCTGTGTCCCCAAAATTGTTAACACTTTTGTCTGGTAAAAACATTGTTACTGGAAGAGAATGTGGAAGGGGGGCTCACCAAACTTGATACTCTAGACAGCAATTTAAACCTTACAGAGGTCAGATCCAAAAACAGTTACGTTACAGCGACTCTTAAATTTGATATAAGAAGGTTATCCACAAATGGTCTATAAGGCTGGAATAAACCAATCTTGTAGGCAGGTATCAATGAGATACTTGCCATAAATGAACCTCATTGTATAATCAACTGGTTATATGATTCGTCACTTTACAGACTCAATATGGTTATAAAAGTTATTTTATTGCCATGAAGCCCTTTTAAAGACTCAAAGAATGTCTTTATATTCTCGGAGCAGAAAGAGTCTTTTACAGTTCTGTGTTCTTGAAAGATCTCCTTTCTAAGTTCTGTTATTTAACGACACACATGGAACTGGAAAGCATTGCCTAGCCTCTGCGCAATACAGCTCAGCTAAATCTGATTATAATTTTACAAGTGCCTAAATAGCCCTAAAAGGGCTCCCTGCTAATGGGGTTCTACCTCAGACCAGGACTGGCAGCCAAGAAGCGAGTGTATGTCTCTGCAGGGAAGGAGCCTTCTGTTTGTGTTACTGCATTTTAGCAGACAGCGGGGGAAAATAAACTGCTAAATGAATAAACTGATCCTGGCTACAGTCTGTGCAGCTTTGGCGACTTCCAGGCCTGTTTTCAATAGTAACAAGCTGTTGTGGTGTATTGTGGGATCAGCTGTCTTGCTTGATATGCCGACTAATTGTGTCACTTTTATTAGAAATTATGTACAGGGAACTACAGAAAACTATTTTGTTTTCATTATTGAAATTTAAATGAAATGCAATTTGTGTTTTTAGAATGAGAACATGCAATTTTCCTTTTCTGTATTAAACAAGGATTAATTCAACCAGCGATATTGTAAACTGCCAAAGCGTAGTCACCTAAAGTGCTATGATTGAGCAAAATGAAAACCATTTACAAGGGTAACTCCATTCAAAAATGATTATTCAGTTTTGGAAGCCACCAATGGGATGACTTCTGAATTTTGTTGTTTTGGATAGAATTGGAAAGAGTTATTCTTTCTGGCAGGTTCCATTTTCTGTCTGTGAACCAGATAGGGATATTTTCGCAAATTTTAGGTCTCCGTGACTCCTGTTCAAGAAATGAAGGTGGTGGTGTCACTGGAACAGGAAGGCACAAATAGCAATGCAAATGTATTAGGGGGAATTACTTTCATTTCCTGTAGACACAACAGGAAGTAGGGGAAAATCTCTCCAACATAAGGTGAATCCCCTCTCAGACAGTTGTCATCAGAACAAATGTTACCATTGGAAGACTGTCCCCATATTTCTGGTTAACCAGTGGATGAATCTCCTCAGTGGGGACAAAGACAGGGGTTCTAACCTTTCGGTACATGGGGCCAGATTCACAAAAGAGATACGACGGCGTATCTCCTGATACGCAGTCGTATCTCTGTGATCCGCCCGTCGTAACTATGCGGCTGATTCATAGAATGAGTTACGCATAGATAGCCCTAAGATCCGACAGGTGTAATTGATTTACACCGTCGGATCTTAGGATGCAATTCTAGGCCGGCGTAGAATATGCAAATGACTAGTTACGGCGATTCACAAACGTACGCTTTACCCGTTGCTCTAAATTTACCTTGTTTCCGTCGAGATACGCAAAACTAAGGCTGCCCTCTAGGTGGCCTAGCCAATGTTAAGTATGGCCGTCGTTCCCGCGTCAAAATTTTTAAATTCACGTTGTTTGCGTAAGTCGTCCGTGAATGGGGCTGGACGCCATTTACGTTAATGTCTAAACCAATGACGTCCTTGCAAAGTCATTTAGCGCAATGCACGTCGGGTAATTTGACGAATGGAGCATGCACAGTACGTTCGGCGCGGGAACGTGCCTAATTTAAATGGTGCCTGCCCCATTTGAATTAGGCGGGCTTGCGCCGAGCGGATTTACGTTACACCGCCGCAAGTTTACAGGTAAGAGCTTTGTGAATCAGGCACTTACGCTGTAAACCTGCGGCGGTGTAACGTAAATGGGATACCTTACGCCACCGCAGCGTAACGTATTTGTACCTGAATCTGGCCCATGGATACTGAGCCTGATGATTCCAGCCCTAAAGAGTTTTTTTTTTACATCTGCTTTAATTCAGCTAAGTGCCAGAGCTGACACAATTTAGACTATATGAACAGTGGTTTGCAATCTTTCTTCGTTGCCCCAGACCTTGGTAATCATGCTCATTCACAACAGCTGAATGACAAGTAAAATGTGGGGGTAATGGGCTAAAAATGTAGTTATCTGACTAAAAGTAAAACCATCTACAGAAGCGTCGGTACCTGGATTTTCTAAATCTTTAACTAATTTTATAATTATCTATTACAAACTTGCGAGTATAAAATACGATTTAAAAAAATTAATCTGTACTGAGAGACATTAGTATTGGACTTTTGGAATGAATGCTAAATGTTGTGCTTATATTCTCGGGTTGTCCATTTATTCAGTATCAAACCTATTTTCTCCTTTGAGTGGACCAACTTACTGTTGTTTTAGGACCTACAACAGCTTCCCCAAATAACTGAAATCTTAGGATGCCCAGCATACATACCACAGCTGTAGCAGCTGAAGTCATTATCCTTTAAACATCTGAATGCGCTATATTAGTTTTGTACCATTCTTTGTATAGCATAATTGTTTGTTAACACTGCCCAAACTCAACTAACAGGTATGAAAGAGGGATATTATCTAAAATAAAAAGTAAAACAAATGTTATATGCTCTCACACAAATTGTTTTTAACTAACTCAAGACAGAGTAAAAATCATAACAAAGTGGTATAGATGCCCTCAAACAAATAAAATGTTTCTTTAAGTAACTGGCAGCTTCTACTTATTTTATACAAGTAGCCTCAGGTAACATAGCCAACATTGTTCCTTGTGCCTTCCTCTGGTTGGGCACAATGATCCTCAGAGCATGCCAATGTGATCTTCTGAAGAATTACTGAATACATTCAGTTGTCTACCATAACTGGCCAGTGAACCGATTGAGGAAGGATGTGTTTTGCTCAGGCTGTAAGAGGACACTGTACCCACCGATGTGAGTGCCGGCCAGAAAATTAGCTTGTCTTGGCTCCAGCCATTAGTGTGAGCAAGTGAGTGAATGGCAGTCAAGGCACATGCTCCCGCAAGGCCACAGCTCCAAAGCGCTTCACTCTGCCCCTCGTAGCTTAATCACATCGGCAGGGGCAGAGCAAAACACATTGCGGGCATGGCCTGGTGGGAGCCCGGGCTGATTCTGTCATTCACTTAAATACAGTGGGTCTGTCTTGATGTGTGGAACCCTGAAACATACTACTTGCTCACATTGACTGGCCAGTGAGTTATACTGAGACACCATGTGGGAATTTACACTTTGATTACTAACTGCATTTCTAGTTTGCATTATAGGTACTGAATATTTACCCTTTATTTAGTAATATAGGGCCAGATTCAGAGAGATCGGTGCATCTTTAGATAGGCGTAGCGCATCTCATATGCGCTACGCCGTCGTAACATTGAGAGGCAAGTACAGTTTTTACAAAGCACTTGCTCCCATATGTACGCCGGCGTAACGTAAATGGGCCGGCGTAAGCCCGCCTAATTAAAAAGTAGCAAGGCAGTGGGCGTGTAGTATTATAATGAGGCGTGACCCCATGTGAATGCATGGCCGAATGAACGGCACATGCGCGCGCATGCTCAGAATTACGTCGCAAATACTTCCTAAGATACGATGGCTCAATGCGTACGACGTGAACCTAAATACGCCCAGCCCCATTCACGTACGACTTACGTAAACGACGTCAAAAATCCGACGGCACTTCCAACGTCCATACCCTAAACAACTTAGACCAGCTTTTTGGTGGTTTAACTTTACGCCGGAAAAACGCCTTACGTAAACAACGTAGATTACAGCGACGGGCGCAAGTACGTTTGTGAATCTAGCTCATTTACATATTCGACACGTAAATCAACGGAAGCGCCCCTTGCGGCCAGCGTAAATATGCACCCAAGATACAACGGCGTAGGAGACTTACGTCGGTCGTATCTTGGCAAAATTCAGGCGTATCTCATTTAAACAATCAGCGCATAGATACGACGGCGCACATTTGGACTTACGACGGCGTATCAGTAGATACGTTGGCTTAAGTCTTTGTAAATCCGGACCATAGTTTCAATGAGGGTTCACTGTTTGCTTAAATTGTTAGGAGGCATATGACTGCAAGATTACTGCATTATGGCCGTATATTTTTATGTACCTGAAGACAACAATGTCTTTTTAATGGGGAATAGGGCAAAGGGTATGTATTTTTTAATTAAAATCCTGATATTTTGGAATTTGATAAATACATTTATTGTTTTTTTCATAAAAAAATTAAAGCTTGAGTAGGTGCCACACTGTCTCATACAGCAGTTACTTTTAGGGTTGCTGCAACCAGTTCTTATTTTTTGTTGAGAATGCTTAGTTGGCCCCAAATTTAGATCTACCAATCAGTGAACTAAACAGGGTCTAACTAAAAAAAGATTCTCTTCTGTACTTATGTAACCTGTTCTGTCTTTCGTTGGCAAGAAAGGCTGTAATCTCTCAGCATTGGAAATCATCAGCTGTCCCATCATTATGTCATAAAAGGAGAATGAAAGAACTCATGGGTAAATCGAGTAACAGAATTTATGGATATATGAATGGCATCTGTTTTATATGTGAACATTGATGAATTCAAATCCTTGGTGTAAACACTGGTTGAAACCTTAACTTTAAATATCTTCAGATGTATCATTGCTGTATTTCATCTTTGAGTGAAGTCAATAACGTTCATAACACATACAGTTAAAAGCCAAAAAAACATAGAGAGAGCAATTTAAAAATATACTTCTCCCCTTACTTTCTAAAATAAAGACCATTTGATCATGCTTGAATACAGATATGGTCTTGTCTACTTGTGCGTTTCATACAGTTACAATATACAGGCGGGAACAGTTAGTTTACAGGTTCCTTCTTCTCTTGATTCCCAAACAATAGGATTTTTGCACTCACTGTAAAATCAATTTCTTGGAGTCCATTGAGGGACACAATTGATGGTATAAAGCAGCGTAGCACATAACACATAAAAACTGAAGGTCTACTTCTTTACGACTATAACCTCTCCCAACTCACATCTTGCCAGTTGAAGCAAGCAGTCCAAAGAGGGAAAAAATAGAAAATTATCTGGGGGAACTGTGTTACAACTTAATAGTATTAAGCAATGCAGTGAAGTGCTAAAGCAAGGGTAGAGAGACACCAAAACAACACAGACAAAGCCGACAAGAAAAAAAAACAAATAAGGGAGAAGCAACTGAAACAGCTGCTCGCTGAACTTGCATCTGTGGTCTCGGATGTGCTGCGAGGATCTGGGCAGCTAGGTTGAACGTCCATGGCTCCCGCTTCCCCGGATCTTGAGGTGGTTATAGGAGTGTGGCCACAGTGGAATCTTTATGCTGTATCTATCTTCACATGATGTGAGTTTGACCATTGTAGTGTTTTTAACATTACCATATTAAAGCCGAGTTACACTAGGACGTATTTGTGCTCTCTTCTTTTGTGTTTTACAAAAATACCCACCATCTCATTCCTTAGATGTGTTCCTGCCACCCAGAGGATCCATGGAGAGCAGCAGCACCCTTTGACTTGTTTAATTATCACCAATAACCAGGTGGCGAGCTATACCAAACTGTTGAATTAAAATGTGTAATCATGTCCTGGCCACAGGTTGCAAATAGTAGGGAACTTCAAGCAGCAATATGGGCAAAAAAACTGCCCAGCCATCAGCCAAATTCACTGCCCAAGCAATAGTAAAGAGAAGAGAGGACCTAATGCCCCTATTTTTTCCCCCAAATCTTCATTGGGATTACTCAAATACAGCACAATGTTAATACAGTGGTCATACATACAACAATGTGTAACTTAACTATAAAGCCTTGCACACACGAGCCAGGAGAGCATTTGGCTGGGAATCCCGGCCGTATGTATGGTCCCTAGCAGTTTTCCCATCAGGAAAACAGCCGGGCATTCTGACAGGAAGATAGAGAACCTGCTCTCTATTTTCCCGTCGGGATTCCCGGCAGAGTGTTTCCTGCCGAGAAAACCAGTCGTCTGTATGCTTACCTGCAGGGTAGAAAAACCTTGCATGCTCGATAACACTTAGACACATGTGCGGTAGCATACAACATTAGTCTGTGGTGTAGAAAGATGGCGGCGACGGAATCGAATGTGACGAGACACTGCGTTCTTGCCATTCAAAAGAACGTGGGGTTTTGTGTGGCTGTGTGTATACATGGCTTTTCAGGGCAAGCCTGCCAAGAATCCCATCGGGAAAACCCAATGTTTTTTTTCCCCCGACCGGATTCCCGGTTGTGTGTACAGGGCTTAACATTCACAAAAATAAGAAACCAAGCATTTTTTTCTCAGGTAATAGGCATGTATGCATTCAAAGGTATTGTTTCAATGCCCCTAAATTTTGGCATTTTTTAATAAAGTGCTTTTCTCTCCAGCATAGTAAGACAGCTACAGGTACATGATTTAAATAACTGTTAATTGTAACTGCAAATACTCACAAAATAGAGAGTCAGAGACAGGGTAATAATAATTGCTACTGTCCTGGTCCTGACACTCAACAATGAATCTTCAGACAAACACTGGCCTTAGCCTAAATGTAGAGTCCGGTAATAGCTGGCAAACAAAGGGGATTATCACCACTAGTGTCACGTACCTGATGGTTGTGAGCCCGAATAGCAGAGGTCGGCCTCCCTTACGGCTCCCACTCGTGGCCCCCTGATAGGGTAACAGTAGGCACAGGAGTAAGGAGTGGCACAGGTGCCTGGCAGGATCAACAAGAAGAGGAAGTGAATCAGTCCAGCAGAAGCTTCCTTGCAGGAACTGGAATACCGGAACTGGATCAGCTTAGCAGACTGGATCAGCTCAGCAGACTGGATAGGCTCAGCAGGCTGGATCAGCTTAGCAGACTGGATAGGCTCAGCAAACTGGACTGGAACTAGTAACAGACTGGAATCGTTCAAATGGACTGGAACTAGGAACAGACTGGAATCGTTCAGCTGGACTGGAACTAGGAACAGACTGGAACCGTTCAGCAGACTGGAGCAGACGGGATGGTCAGACAGGCCGGGTTGGTTATCGGGCGGACAGCGAGGTACAGAGGTGCAGACAGAAGGGTAGTCAGAACAGGCCAAGGTTCAGGTGCAGGCAGATGGCTGGAATAGTCACAGGTAAGCCGGGGTCTTTCACAGGTTAAATCTGAGATCAGATTTCAGATACACAACGCTGTAGAGCAGACAGCAAGGATGGTGTGTGAGAGGCCGGCTTAAATACCCCGCCTGGCTCCAACACGTGCACGCACACGCATGCGCGGTTGCAGCCGCGATCGGGAACCGCAAAGTCTGAGTCGCCTGTTTCTGGCAGGATCTTGATGACAACTAGTAATGGAGGGCTTTTACAAAGAGAACGACAGTATAGAAAAATGTGCACTTGTAATGTAAGTGAAAGTGGTATTCCAGATCTCTAATTTCAGTACGAATTACACCTGTTTTGTCAAAAGAAATTCCATCGACTCATGGTCTTGTTTACATTTTTGGGGATATTTGCAACTCATAGACAATGTTAAAGAGGTGGTTTGGAAAAGAATATAAGTAAATAATATACTATGGGAGAATAACTCTGAAAATGCTGCGGCCATCTCCTTCTCGTTCTACCTTGTGTCCAACTCCAAACACCAAAGCTATATATAATTCACAAAAGTTTTTTTTTTTATGTGGGAGAGAAATGTAGTTTGGATCAAAAAAACATCTACCATAGTTATGACCAATTATTGCAGAATTAGATGAGAAATATCCACAATTTATTAGCATTATTTTAGAAGTTGTATTTATTTTTATTAGTTTTTGTATTGTGCCATTATATTCCATAGCGTGTTCCAGCAAATGTATACAGACCAGTATTCTATAACCAGTATGAAAAGTCACAGAGGAAAGACATTAAAACCTACAAACTTCCTACACTCTACAAAACTGCAGTACAAAGCCTACATACCATACGTCTAGTCCTCAACTAACCTGGGCATCTGTACAACTATTAATTGCCCTGTGCTGTTTGTATAGTACATAAAGCTACCACGTGCTCACAGCTACATGTATATTAATCAATGATTCTTTACTTTTTATAAATCGGCCCGCAATGTATTTTGTTGCTTGTGTTCTAAATCTGAGGTGTAAAAAAGGCAGTACCCTCAGTTAATACCCCATTTAAAGAGTTTATACATTTTCTCAGTTTTGAATAATGCAAACAAGGTAAGCGAATCAAAATATATTGAAAACACATTTCTATTCTAATGAGATATTGTATTTCCTCCTCCTTCAGAGCACTTAGTCATCATAATTCAGATGGCAAACTCAGAGGTAAGATGATGCTTTAAAGCTAATCAACAGTTCATTCTATTAAATAATCTCACTTTAATATCTTCTAATGTTTCCAAATAAAATGAAAACACAGCTGGCCTTATGTCTCGTCCTTTGTTAGAGTGTGGATGTTTGATCCTCTTATATGTTAATAGACCTCCTCCTAATTACTGTTCAATAAACTCCAGTTAAATTAACAGCTCAATCAGATGAGCATCAACATCTGGTGTTGGTTAATGCCCACAAGTCTTGTTGATCACCTTAATCGAGATGTTCAATACATCAGTTGTCAGTTGACTTGCTGTCTCTTTACAAATGACAGAGTAAGACTACATGCACATAGTCTGGAACTTCTACAGCTATTGTCTATGTATGTGTTCTGCTCTTGAGTAAGTGGGAGGGGGAATGAGAAAAAGAACAAGTGTGGCCTTTTTTTTAAATGGAAGGTTAACAAGGGTCATATAGCAGTGTAAAAGTGTTTGTATATTTAAAACAGAGGTAAAGAAAAGCATTTTAACTGGAAGGGATAAAGTACACAAAAAGCAGAGATGCCCCTAGCTTGAATTAAGTCGTATAAAATGTAGGTCTTAACTAACTAAAGTGTGGTAAGCTTTAAATTGCTAAATATTTTAACTGTTGTCATCTGAAGAGGTAAAGTTAAGTAGGTAAAGTGGAAGTAAACCCATCGATTTAAAGTTTAAAAAAACGGTTACCGTATATACTCGAGTATAAGCCAACCCGAGTATAAGCCGAGGACCTAATTTTACCACAAAAAAACTGGGAAAACGCATTGACTCGAGTATAAGCCGAGGGTGAGAATGCAGCAGCTACTGTAAGTGGAAATAAGGGTCAACAATGCCCATTTGCAGCCTGACCTCAGATGGCGGCCGTGCAGTTTTATAAAATCGCGCTCCTCCGTGTGCTGTTCCGTGATAGGCAGAACACACGGTTTCCCAGAAAACACTCTGTTCAGTGTTCCGCCTATCACGATCGCACTCTCGTTCGTGATAGACGAGAGGGCGATCGGGATAGGCGGAACACTGAACACAGTGTTTGCTGGGAAACCGAGTGTTCCGCCTATCACGGAACAGCACAAGGAGGAGCGTGATTTTTTAAAACTGCACGGCCGCCGTCTATGTCACAGACTCGGGTACACAGATCGGATTCTGCAATGGGCAAGGTACTGACTCGAGTATAAGCCAAGGGGGTGATTTTCAGCCCCAAAAAAAGGCCCGAAAAACTTGGCTTATACTCGAGTATATACGGTACATTCCTGGCACGTGCCGATAATATAACTGTCACATTGGTTGTGCTCTCAACCAAACTGTCAAACCATGAAATGGTTGGTGTCATAACTGATCACATCTGCAGCATCATGGCTGTTGAAAATGAAACAGAGGCTAAGATGGCAGCTTCCTTAGCTGAAAACTATAGGAGGGTTTACTTCCACTTTAATGTCTCTTCATGAAACAGAAAACGAATGGCTGCAGTGTATTTCAAACTCCATAAACCTAAACTACAGGTAGGTATTTAAAATTAATTTAAGCCCAATCTCAGCATCGTGATAATGACAACAGTGGGCCATGCCTCTGCAATATGGCCCTTTATGTGCCACTTAGGCCGCGTACACACAATCGGTCAAAACCGATGAAAATGGACTGAAGGACCGTTTCATCGGTCCAAATCGATCGTGCTTGGGCCCCATCGGTCAGTTATCCTTCGGTCGAAAAAAAGAGAACTTGCTTTAAAATTGAACCGATGGACATCTAACCGATAGGTCAAAACCGTTCGTTAGTATGCAAAAGCATCGTTCAAAAGGCCGCGCATGCTCAGAATCAAGTCGACGCATGCTTGGAAGCATTGAACTTCGTTTTTTTCAGCACGTCATGTGTTTTACGTCACCACATTCTGACACGATCATTTTTTTAACCGATGGTGTGTAGGTACATCAGACCATCAGTCAGCTTCATCGGTTAACCGATGAAAGGGTCCTTCAGTCCGTTTTCATCGGTTATGACCGATCGTGTGTACGCGGCCTAAGAAATTGCAAGAAAAATGCAGGGTCATGTGCCTTTATATTCCTTTAGTTGGTCTGTACTCAAAGTGGCCATCAGCCATTCAGAGGAGTACAGACTAACTATGGGCTATGGCTCACATGGGTACTAGGTACAAGACCACCTAAATGTTAATTATCACCTAATACAACATAGAAAACAGCAAGTTATCTGTATTTACTGAGAGAAAACTGCATTCACACCTAGAAAGCAATATAACAACTTACAGTTCACAGGTAGCTGCAGTTTATGAATCCTAGGTAGGATTTAGTGTGCAGAGGGGCCAGGCTCCGAGGAACTCAGATGAAACTGGCTTTATGAAGGTTGTATGCACCACATATGAATTTGTAAATGACACCCTCTGAAACCCAGGGGAGTGTCAGAGACAGTATAAGACAGTCAGTGGTTCTCGTTGGAGACAGTGGTACAGAGTACACAGTGAGAAGGGGGGGGGAGAGAAAATGACAGTATAAAGCTGGTCCTACACTAATGAAAATTTTGATCAGTGTGTGCCAGATTATTCTTGACAGAAGTGGATCGTCTGGCCTTTTTTTTTTATCAGCAGCTGTAGCTGCTGATTGGTGTGTTCTGGTGGCGGTGGGAGCCGTTTTCTATCTGCTGGGATTGACCCGCGGATCAGTTCCAGCAGATAGATCCGGTCGTGTGTAGGCCCGAGCGGACATTTTCCAGCGGATAAAAATCCAGCCGACGGATTTTCAGCGGATAAAGATTTCTTAGCATGCTAAGAAATCTATCCGCTGGAATCCAGTCCGCCGGACTGATCCGGTCGTCTGTACAGACTCACCGGATAAGTCCGTCCGATCCAATCCCTCGCATGCATCGTAATGATTCGACGCATGCGTGGAAGTATTTACCTTCCAGGGTCGCGCACGTCGCCGCGTCATCGTCGCGGCGATGGCGCGGCCACGTCACCGCAGATGTATTCCGCGGGGATTTTGATCTGATGGTGTGTACAGCCATCAGATCAAAATCCGCCAGAGGATTTATCTGCTGGAAACGGTCCGGCGGACCGTTTTCAGCAGATATCCTCTTGTGTGTACAAGGCCTTACACAACAAGCACATGGAAAAGATAGAGGTGAAGCTGGATTTCTGTTTTAAAGTGCAGTTAATTTAAAAAATAAATAACTGCTAGAATGTGTTTTTTTTTTTGCAAAAAAGACTTGTAAAATACATTCTGCAAAAAAAATGCTGCTTCTATGGCTAGCAGTTTTTTTTTCTTCTTACAGATGTCGGGAATGGAGCTAGGTGGCACCATGATGTCACACACCCATCAACAGGAGCTACCTCCCAACAGACGGGACAGTAGCAGCCAAGGAGATGGTGGCTACATGGGATAAGGGAATGATTGATAATATAAATATGTCAGTGTTGCAGGAGGGCACTCTCATAAGGTAAGTGTGTCATAATGTGCAGACATATTGTGCATACCTGAAAATTATGGCAAGAGCTCACCCATTTTACTTCAACTTTAAGGATAGCTTTACAAAAAGTGAAGATTTTCTTTAAGGTAACGAAGCCATTAGATCAGTATGTTAGCTAGGCAGCTAGCATTTTCAGAAGAGGTCAGCAATGACAGTTTCCATCTTTCTTTTAGTGCAAGTTTCTTTAAAAAAAATACAGATTCCGTTTAAAAGATTGGATAGGTAAAGCTGCAGTATTACATTGCTTGGATGATGTATATTCGGCAGTAGAAGAGACTTTGCTCATTATGAGGGAGGAAGCAACCAGATTTGTTTAATACTAAGAGTTTATTGCACGTGTCGCATATAATCTCCAGGCCCTCCGCTCTTACACGTCCTCCTCCCAGTAGATGACGGCTGCACAGCAGAGGCTGGAAACTTGGATAACACTTTGTTAGTTGGGCAATATAAACAACAATTTATTATACTCACAAACATTGTAATAAATAGGAGAGAAGCGAAAATGGTAAAGATCTGTACAGAGTGAACACTGTAAAAAGCCTGAGTATGTTTATTTATAATTTTTACTTATAAATCTATTTTCTTTTTTTCAGTTTGAAAATGTAGAATTAAATGAATGTGTTCATGAACCAGCATCAAGCAAAAAAATACATAGCATGCTCAGAATTATTAACACAAAGTTGGAGGAGAAAAGAGAAGATGCCACCTTTAACATCTGAAGTTAAAGTGGATGTAAACCCCCCCAATTTTATTTTTTTTAAGTCACAATGTACAGTATAAGATTTCCTATCTTCTGTGCCCAGTCTTGCCACACAGAATTAATCCAGCTCTGAGGAATCATCTTTTATTGTTCAGTAAAAAAAAAAACAGAATTCCAGATAAAAACCAAAGTCCATGCTTCTGAAAAAATTGCACAATTCACATCCCCTCCCCTGTGTTTTGATTAAATGTTTTCAAAACATGGGGTGAGTCACAGTTCAGTGCCATGAGAAAATGCAACAGCCATCAGAATATACATAGAGCTGGAGGGAAGAGGGGAGGGGGATGTGAATTGAGCACTTTTTACAGAAGCTGTGTATGTCTGCAAGCAGTGGACGAGATATGTAAATAACCTGTCACTCAAGCAAGGACTTTGGTTTTTATCTGGAAGTCCGTTTTATTTCCCTGAACAATAAAAAGAGGATTGCTCAGAGCTGGATTAACTCTGTGTGGCAAGACTGGGCATAGATGATAGGAAATCTTATTCTCTACATTGTGACATCAAAAAAAAAAACACATTGTTTTTATGTTTACATCCACTTTAACTGTAAAGCAACGGTTGCAACCTGCTACAGGTAATGCTGAATTTTTACTTTATATCTGCTTTTATGTGTCAGACTTAGTTGCTAAAATAGTGCTTTTGCTTAGAGCTAGTAGTAGTGAGTCACATTAACATTGGTTTCAACATTACAGAACAATTCCAGCAGAACTTGTCTAGATACTACTAGCTATACTAGGAATATTGATTTAATATTCAAGGCGGTAACATTTTTTTCAAGCAGAGGTTTAAATCCCATGTTTGTTCTATGATTCAGATAGGATATATGTAGTTATTGTAGTTCTATGAAAAAAAAGTAGACCCCCAGCACAGTGTCCCCTTAAAACAGGCGTCCACATCACGAAACATCTTACATCAGTTGTCCCCATCAGATTTCTCCTTACATCATGTACCCCCCCCCCCATCACAGCACAGTCTTAAATCAGATATCCTCATCACAGTGTCCTCTTACAATAGATGTCTCCATCACAGTTCCCCCTTAAAACAGGTGTCCTCATCAGAGTGGCCCAATCAAAGTGCCCCTATATCAAGTGTCCCCAACAGAGTGAACCCTTACGTTAGCTTTCTCAATCAAAGTGCCCTAGTACCCCTTAGTGCAAGGCAGGCAGAGGGTGGGAGCTGGGAGGCAAAGAAGATAGACGATTTGGAAAGAGGAAGTTCCACTTCCATTTTTCAGTGATGCTGGAGGTTGAGCATGCATGTAATGTAATTTATTGTTAGCATTTCTAGAAACTAATGACTGCAGAGATGGGGAATCAGCTCTAGTTTCCGACTAGTGGACTAGATAGGACTGTCACTCAGTCCATGTCTGGACCGCAAGCCTCCATTTACTGATGGCTTAACAATACTATTATCTGGATAAATGAGAGTCTCCACAGGCATTTTTGTGCTTACAATTAATTATATAATTTCTGTATGGGCTGGAGATTTATCACAGCAACAACTTCCAACCAGATGTTTACCTTGATTGCTGTACCATTAAAGTGGATGTAAACCCTCAGGTATACCCAGTGAAGTGAACAGCCTCATGTCACGGTGCTACTGGTGTGAGTCCACAGGTGAGCAGGTGACACAGGATCCCCCAGGGTGTGGAATCTAAGGACCAGCTGGTATTCTGCCAGGGACCCCCTCACAAGGGTTTGGGCTTAGCTGCGTGCTGACCTAAGGTTACGGCCCCCAGGTTCAGCCTGTTTGCAAGGAGAGTACCAGAAGACACTGTCAGACACGGATGGATGGAAGAAGCAAGGAGAGCTGTATAGCGAGCCAAGGTCAGGGTGGGCTGCAGACAACGTAATCAAGAGAACTAGCCGAGTTGGTACACAAGAGATCAGTTCACGAGAGGTTAGGTTAAGCAGGTTACACGAAGGGCGCTCAGGAACAAGTGTTGCTCAAGCAACCTGAAACTGGTCTGAGTGAAATTTAAATAGAGAAGCACATGGGAGGCTGGGCAGGAAGTAGCAAGAAGGAAGGATATAAATGGCAACAGGTGAAGCCAGCGACACCCATAGGTGCTGAGTGCAGCAAGAGCTGAAAACCACAGGAACTAGCCGACCTACAGTAGTAAAAAGTAAGACACAGATCAGCACCGCAGCTGATCTGTGACACCTCAGATGATACACATGGATGAAACTATTCTCCCTACATAAGTTTTACAACATGTATGTCTGCTGTCTTTATCTTCATAAACTGTTTAGAAGGTGCACATCTTGCTAGGAGATTTTCTCTTCCTGGTTAGCACTGCAGTGAAGTATGGGAGTATACAAGACAGTGGATTGGAGGAAAGGCACACACCCCCTCCCCTCATAGGTATAGACTTTAAGCTTGTTAAGCTCTGTGCTACTCTATTTATAGCATCCTCCCCAACACAAATCTCCGGATGCTTTTATTATATGTGATGGAGAACTTGTCAGGAGTTATCAGGCTAGTAACAGAAGAACGGAGCAGGAGACAGCTATGGGACATTGTGCTTTGATGAGAGATAAGAAAACACTGCAGATATATGTGCCCAGCTCAAATTTAATGAATCTGGTTTACATCCACTTTAAAGCTGTCACAGCCACTCTAAGGTGACATTTACCCATAGAGAATGGTCCCAAACACTGCACACCTAGCAAAGCTATTGGACCTCTATAATTAAGACCTGAGTTTTAAATCTAAAACTGCGAGTATATTTTTATTATTACAGCAGCAAAAATAAAATGCATTGAGGCTTACAAGACTTCACTGACAGTCTCTGAGAAAAACTCTACCGGGCTGTATCTCCTATAATACACCTTTTATAAAGAATTCAAAGAATTTTTCAGTCTGACTTTAGAAGGCTGATTTACCAAAGGATTTCAGAATGTTTAAACAATAAATTGTCTGACGATACAGTTACATTTTACAATTAAGTGCAGATGAAATAAGTAAACAGCAATTTTATTCTTAGAACTGTAACTTTAAAAGTCAGTAGGTTGGCTCTCTTAGATTTAGCTCTTCTGTACATGCACGTGTCTTTTGATTTGGTGATAAATTGCACATGATTCAAACAATACCAACCCAATCAATCGTGGGTACAAGATAATTGCAATAGATGCTGCAATGATATTGATTAACATGGTTAAAAAAATAAACCAAAAAGTTTGTACTGAATGCTCGTTTTGGTAGGGAGATTATTTGTTGGAGGGTTCTGACTGTTATGCCGCGTACACACGATTGGACATTCCGACATCAAAAACGTGGATTATTTTTCAGACGGATTGTTCGCTCAAACTTTTCTTGCATACACACGGTCACAAGAATGTGCGAACGTCAAGAACGCGGTCACGTACAACACTACGACGAGCTAAGAAAATTAAGTTAAAAAATTCCGAGCATGCGTCAAATTGATTCCGAGCATGCGTAGGATTTTTGTGCGTCGGAATTGACTACAGACAATCAGAATTTCCGACAAGAAATGTTGTTGTTGGAAAAATTGAGAACCAGCTCTCAAACATTTGTTGTCGGAAATTCCGATAGCAAATGTCCGATGGAGCACACACACGGTCGGATTTTGCGACAACAAGCTCACATCGAACATTTGTTGTCAGAAATTCCGATCGTGTATACGCGGCATTATAATGGGAAGGAACAATCAGAAGTAATTATGTATGATTACCTTAGGCTGCATTTACACCTAGGCGTAGGCGATTTGTGGAGTTTTTTTACCGCGATTTGCAGCGACAATTTGCAGTGTTTTTACCGCGATTTGCAGCGACAAAACGCTGCGTTTTTAACCGCGGTTTTGTATAAGTCATTGTCGGGTATGGAGAACGCCGAGGCCGCCCGATATGCCGCGACAAAAAAGGGTCTGGGACTTGTTTAAGCTTCAGGCGTTCAGCGTTTCGGCGTTCGGCGTGGAGATGTGAACCATCTCCATAGAGAATCATGTTATTTCTCCCCTCCGGCGTATTGTAGTGTCGCGCTTCAGGCGTTTTGTCGCCTAGGTGTGAATGCAGCCTTAATGTGTTCATAACTTTGTCAGCTCATCTTATTGTCTAATCCTTTGTGTCTGAGAAAGGGCCTCTGTGAGGTCACAAGGAGTTAACACTTGGATTCATGCTGTGATGTCCTGCAAAGCTTTTTTCATATTCTGATTTAACAATGAGATCCCTAACTAGCCCTAACTGGTCTATTCTAAAAACAGCTTTACGGCAGAAGCTTACAAATTGATGCAAATCAGTTCAAAAGTTCTTTGAAAACATCTCAATGTAATAGACACATGCTTAAATATATATTTCTATATTTCTGTGCAAAAGCTTTAGGCAGGTGTGGGACAAAATGCAGTATTAACAAAGCTTTTAGAAATAGAAGTGTTATTTGTTTATTTTAATCAGTTAACAATATAAGTTAGGCCCCTTTCACACCTGCAGACTGATCGGGTCCGATCAGACCACCCATTGTTCTCTATGGGGTGGCCGATGTCAGTGGACATGTGTTCGCTTTCACCTGGCGTCACCTAATCTGATCTGATCCATTAAAAACAGACGGATGGGGATATTTTCTCCCCATGCACCCGTTGAATCGGATAACGTTCAGATAGAAATGGACAGGGAGTCCGTTTTCACCTGACCACCCCAAAGAGAACAGTGGGCTGCGTCTGTGTCTACTCTGCATAGCTGGAGCGGACCTGTCATTCTCCTGCTCAGCGGGGATCAGCGGAGAGATCGGGCACACCTGAAAACGGAGCGGATTGGATGTAGGCAGGTGTAAACTAATACATGTGAATGGAGGTTACAATCGGGTACACCTGAAAAACGGACTGGCGGACCCAATGGAACTTGGAAACCCTCGGAAATGCTCGGAAACACTTGAGAACCGAGTATTTCCAAGTATTTCCGAACGGCTCCAAACCATTCCAAGTATCACCGGTGTCCCCTCACCTCTGGTAAAATGCGGTACTTCACATTGCAGAGGCTTGAATCCTGCTTGTTTTGCAAGAAAACGCTTGCAAACCGAGTCAGGATTTTTTTTTTAAAGTTGTTCGTCTTTCAAAACGCTCGTAAACTGCATTACTCGTAAACCAAGGTTCCACTGTACAGTATATTGTACATTCACATCAGTCCCTGCCCTCAAGGAGCTTACAGTCCCGGTTCATATATATGCAATGGAGGAACCAGCTCGATTCCAGTGCGGCTTGCAGCATTGCATGTCACCTGCTGGTGGTTCATGCATGCAATCCGATTCCAGTGCGGACCAAAAAAGGATCCTGCACTGTTTTGATGCAAATTCAGCTGTACAATCTGTATGGCCGAATTCGCATTGGACAGACATCGAATTTGATCTGCACAGCAGTGTGGCGCGATTCACATGCAATGTCTAACATTGCACCAGTGTGAACCCAGCCTTAGACCCCTTTCACACCTTTCAGGCATTTTAGCGCTAAAAATAGTGCCTGTTAAGTGCCTGAAAAGCGCCTCTCAAGCCTCCCCAGAGTGAAAGACCGAGTGCTTTCACACTAGGGTGGTGTGCTTGCAGGACAGGAAAAAAAGTCCTGTAAGCAGCATCTATGGGGCAGTGTGGGAGCGGTGTATACATCACTCCCAAAATGCCCTGCCAATTGAAATGAATGGGCAGCGCTGACGAAGCGCCTGTGAATTGGCATTAACCCTTTATTCAGCCGCTAGCGGGGGTTAAAAGTGCCCTGCTAGCGGACGAAAAGCGGCAAAGCACCGCTAAAACTAGCAGCGCCTTACTGCTAACGCACCTCCGCCCCAGTGTGAAAGTAGCCTTAGCCCAGGTTCACACTGAGCTGCGGGAATGAAGCCATGCGAGTTCAGCTAAACTATTTCACTCCCGCATGTCAGTCCCAATTTTGGGCCACGATTTCAGAGACATCTGTGCAGGTTTCTGCACAGATGTCAATGTAAATCGCAGCCCAAAATCTCAAAAGTGGTACAGAAACAAATTTTTGCAGCAAAGCAGATGCAGCATCGCACCAATTAGGACGGTGCCATTGATGACAATTGCTGCTGATTTGACATGTCAAATCGCATGTAAAAATGCTCCAGTGTGAACCAGGGCTTAAGGTCCCTAACTCACATTCATACAGTGGCGGTGCGTCGATAGTGGGCGCAAGACCGCAGCCCCCTCTCTCCTGCACTGCCACTGACAGTTAACCAGGGGACGCAGGGGGTGTGCGTTCCCTGGTTAACACTGACACGGGTCTGATTGGCTGAAGCGTCAACGAGGACGGGAGAAGACATCGAGGGACAGTGGAGGGAGGATGGCTGACCCGAGAAAGGTACGTGCCGGGCAGGGAGGGGGCAAATTGATGGGCACAGTGGCAACAATAGATGGGCACAGTGGCTGCGTTTGGCATGGCACAGTGGTGGCAATTGATGGCACAGTGGCTGCGTTTGATGGCATGGCACAGTGGCAGCGTTTGATGGCACAGTGGCGACAATTGATGGCACAGTGGAGACAATTGATGGCACAGTGGCTGCGTTTGATGGCATGGCACAGTGGTGACAATTTATAGGCACAGTGGCGACAATTGATGGGCACAGTGTCTGCGTTTGGCATGACACAGTGGCGACAATTGATGGCACAGTGGAGACAATTGATGGCACAGTGGCTGCGTTTGATGGCATGGCACAGTGGTGACAATTTATAGGCACAGTGGCGACAATTGATGGGCACAGTGTCTGCGTTTGGCATGACACAGTGGCGACAATTGATGGCACAGTGGCTGTGTTTGGTATGGCACAGTGGCTGTGTTTGATGACATGGCACAGTGGTTGCAATTGATGGCACAGTGGCGACAATTTATGGCACAGTGGAGACAATTGATGGCACAGTGGCTGCGTTTGGTATGGCACAGTGGCTGTGTTTGATGACATGGCACAGTGATTGCGTTTGATGGCACAGTGGCGACAATTTATGGCACAGTGGAGACAATTGATGGCACAGTGGCTGAGTTTGATGGCACAGTGGCGACAATTGATGGCACAGTGGAGACAATTGATGGCACAGTGGCTGCGTTTGATGGCATGGCACAGTGGTGACAATTTATAGGCACAGTGGCGACAATTGATGGGCACAGTGTCTGCGTTTGGCATGACACAGTGGCGACAATTGATGGCACAGTGGCTGTGTTTGGTATGGCACAGTGGCTGTGTTTGATGACATGGCACAGTGGTTGCAATTGATGGCACAGTGGCGACAATTTATGGCACAGTGGAGACAATTGATGGCACAGTGGCTGCGTTTGATGGCATGGCACAGTGGTGACAATTGATGGGCACAGTGGCGACAATTGATGGGCACAGTGTCTGCGTTTGGCATGGCACAGTGGTGACAATTAATGGCACAGTGGCTGCGTTTGGTATGGCACAGTGGCTGCGTTTGATGGCATGGCACAGTGGCTGCGTTTAATGGCACAGTGGCGACAATTGATGGCACAGTGGCTGCGTTTGATGGCATGGCACAGTGGCGACAATTGATGGCACAGTGGCTGCGTTTGATGGCATGGCACAGTGGTGACAATTGATGACACAGTGGTGAAAATTGATGGCACAGTGGCTACGTTTGATGGCATGGCACAGTGGCTGCGTTTGATGGCATGGCACAGTGGTGACAATTGATGGCACAGTGGCTACGTTTGATGGCATGGCACAGTGGCTGCGTTTGATGGCATGGTACAGTGGCAACAATTGATGGCACAGTGGTGACAATTTATGGCACAGTGGTGACAATTGATGGCATGACACAGTGGCTGCGTTTGATGGCATGGCACAGTGGCTGCGTTTGATGGCATGGCACAGTGGCGACAATTGATGGCACAGTGGCAACAATTGATGGCATGGCACAGTGGTGAAAATGTATGGCATGGCACAGTGGCGACAATTGATGGCACAGTTGTGACAATTGATAGCATGGCACAGTGGCTACAATTGATGGCACAGTGGTGACAATTGATGGCATGGCACAGTGGCGACAATTGATGGCACAGTTCCTTGCTTTTGGGCACAGTGGCTGCAATTGATGGGCACAGTGGCGGCAATTGATGGGAACAGTAGCTGTGTTTAATGGGCACAGTGAGGCTGTTTTTGTTTTTTTTCGTTTGTTTGCGCCACTGCATTCACACATACACACACTAGGGCTAATTTAGACAAGAGTCAATTAATCTACCAGCATGTGAGAATAATACTAGAAATCCCACTGTCAGGTCGAAATCCATTGTAACTGTTTGAGATTTTGGTACATTTTCCTTGTGGAAAAAAAAAGGATTGTAATAGCATGCATTTAATGACATGCCTCATATTACAAAATTCTTCTCCATTTGAGAAAGTGTCCCTATTGCTTCCACTAATACAGACTCCATTCTGATATGAAATAAGGAAAACATTTTTTGCAGCCTATTTCAGTGATTTAATAAGACTGGAAGGACCTTTCATGGCCCTATAGCATTATGTCCCCAGGTAATCTAGAGGATAAGGGTTTACAAGCAATATGTCTTCAATCAATCCTGGGGATACACTTCTTGCAATGTTGCGTTTAAAGTTAGAAGGGCAAGATACAACTGTCAGGATTCAGGGATGATATATGTGCAGTGTGATCTCAAGCTGCTTGTTATCATTGAGCTGCTAAGTAGCAGACAGGGGGATGATACAGCAAGGATCACAAGCCAAAAGTCTTTGTGCACAATGCAGAGATGTGGCCGTGTGAGCTCTGTTGAGGACATTGGACTGAATAGTTGTAAGCGGTGGCCTAAAACTGGAAATAGAAACTGCTAGTGGGGCCAAGGCTTCTAGGGGCCCAGCTCTGACCTTTATACATGGGTACCTTTGTATCTCCCTTGTATTTAATAATAGAAGTAATCTTTTCTTAATCAATCAGAATATGTTTTTTATTTTGTCTGAAACATTGTAAATGTGCAGGTGCACTTTGAACTTCAATATCCTGCATTGTACGTTGTAGAGGGGTATTGTGGGATTTTAGAATTAGGTCTCATATTTATCAGCAATTTGTGAATTTCTAGTTTGTTTTGCACCAGACCCCAAAGGAGTTTAGATATGTCCCTGAATATGGATGACTTTGGCTCTGTTTGGTGCATGACTACCCAGCTGCTAGGCCCATTAGCGAAAGCCTACACTCTCTGCCTCTTTAGGCTGGGTTCACACTAGTGCGAATTGGATGTGGGTTTCCCCTTATCCAATTCGCATGACAGGAGATTGTGACCAACTCTCTAGAGCCGGTTCATATATGTCCGTTGCGGCTGCGGAGCGGCTTTCACATGAGTCCTGTGTGTCTTTGGCTCAGTTTCAAGGCCGAATTCAGGCAAAAAGTTTGCCCTGATTCATCCCTGAAACTTAGAACAGGGACGCACCGGACCCCTGCTGCGAGACGCATCTATTTGTAACGTTACGCCGGATATTATTTAAGAGTTAGGATCTCAACTGCGGAGACTACTCAGTTTCGGACCCAGGTTTCACTCTCTTGTGTGCAGAGAGTTTGGGATCCTACCATCACAGTCTCAGTCAAGAAACATGGCGCATATTCCTTCATAGGCGCCAGTGAAAACTCAAACAAATAAGTATAAAGTCCAGGTAGAACTGATACTAGTTAAATGCAGAAGTAGCCGAGCATGCGTGGCATGTAAATAACCTCAACGGCAAAGTCCTCAAAGTAATAGGTAGTATATGTGCACAAAATAACATTTGAGAAGGAGGTGCATAGGCATGAAATACTTCTGTTTATACTTGGTGACTTAGAATGTAGAAATCATGGCAGGATCCTTATTAGAAGTACCAAACATAGAGAGACTATGGATGCAGCAATTCCTGGTATAGTTAGCATACATAATTAGCAGGCAGGGCAGTTTACAGGATAGCAATGCATAACAACATCAGGGTACTTGCGATACTGAAGTGAATGATGCAGGCATAAGGTCAGGCTCCAAGGGTCCAGTCAGGTAAGGCTGGTGAAGCAGGCAGTGGAGACTCCTGGTCCAGGTCAGGAAGCTGAAGTTCAAAGCAGGTGCGTCTGGATACCCAACAACCGACAGAGGCGTTGTGTCAGCCAAAATAAAGGAACACTTCCTGGTTAGTGCTAGGAGCTTAAATAGGCCGCCCAGCAGCTTAACAGGAAGTCACAGGCTAATTAGAAAGAAGGAAGTAACTATAGTTGAACTTCGAGTGAGAGACTCTTCAGGAACAAGGTTTGGGAAGGAAGTAACGGATGAGAGTTAACTGGGAAAGAAGCACAATTGTATTTAGTGCAAAATTGTTCGTGAGACGTTACACCATTAGAGGTCTTAAAGAGGAAGTAAACCCGGATGTGTCACTTACCTGAAACCAAAGCATGCAATGTCACCTCTGTCCCCTGTACAGTAAGCGTCTATTCTTCACCCCTCTTTCTTTCGGGACCTGTAACTGGCCGGAGTCGCGTGACGTCACTCCCACGTATGCACACGGGAGCCGCCAGTCAAGGCATGACCCCTTTAGAATAAGGTGACCAGATTTTTTCGTTTCCAATATTTTTATTAAAGTTTACAAATAAGAAGACAAAAAGAAAACAGCATTTGTCATTGCCATGAGAACAAACGTACAAGTACAAGTCATTGCGAGTGCAAATACATAACCAGCACACACTATTCCCTTGGGTCCCCATACTACAACTGTTGTGACCAGATTTTTAAATGAAATCCGGGGAATTATTATTTTTTTTTACTAGTAATGGCGGCAATCAGTGACTCTCTGACGGTCACTGATTGCCGCCCGCCTCACAGCCTGTCAAGTCTTACTCTCCAGGCCCCGGCTACTACTGGGTGGCGAGCGATGAAAGATCACTCCACCAGAGAAGGCAAGGAGATAAACAGGCAGGCGGCTGGCCGGGACTTGAGCCAAGGCAGAAGAACATGCGAGCGGTGCGGAATGGGCATGAACCCGAAACAGAAGAAATATTCCCTCCACTCCGACCAACACATGATCATCAGAAAGGGGGACATATAATGGGAAAAAAATCCACCCCCCTAAGATAGTAGGAGCATGCTGATGAATCTATTCTAGCTGGAGGGGATCTATTTGTGCAGGGGTGTCTATTGTTGCTGGTGGGGGGACCTACTGTTGCTGAGGGTGAGTCTTATATTGCTGGGGGGTCAGTTGTTGCTAGGAGAGATCTATTGTTGAGGGAGGAATCTATTGCTGCTCACTGATGGAGAGTCTATTGATGCTGGATGTGCGTGGAGATCTTTTGTTGCTGCCGGGGGCCGATTGTTGCTAGGGGGGGGGGGCATTTTGATGTGGATGGTCCATTGTTGTTAGGGGGATCTTTTGTTGCTGGCAGGGATCTTATTTTTACTGGCTGCAGGGGATCTATTTTACTGCTTTTGTTGTTATCATTACCAAATTCCATACAATTTACTTAGCACCACAAAATGATAGTGGTTCTGGATTCTGGGAGGTGGAACCAAGGAATGGTGCTCAGAGGTGGGTAGGAGACAGAGAGAGGGGCTGACTCAGAAAGGGGACGTTCCTGCACCTATTCTAAGATATATTTTCAGCTGATATATGTATGTGTGTTTGGGAAGGGTATGTTTTCTCGGCCTTAGCAAGTTTTGACTTCCTCGCCTCTCCATGCGTTTATTTACCAAGACTTGGGTCTTGTGAGACTATAAGGCCCCATGCACACGAGACGCTGGTAAACTCGAGTTCAGAGGCGTTTGGGCATTTCTTTCAACTGCCCCTGAACACATTTAATGTTATCCTATGTGTCCATGCACACAATCACGTTTTTTGGCGTTTTAAAGCAGTTGGGTTTAGGCTCGTTTTTTTGGACGCAAAATTGTGGGTTCTGCCGCAAACGTTTTTGCGTTTCAAAGCTTTGGGAGGGTCTACAATGTCTTTGTTATGAAGGCTGATAGCCGCAAACGCGGTAAAACGCCGCAAAATTCGCGGCAAATACGGGCGTTTTAAACACCGTTTTTTGCCTTAAAAACTTGAGTTTACATTTGCTTCTCGTGTGCATGGGGCCTCACACTTTCACAGGCAGAATCTATGAAGACACAAAGGAGGATGTACTGCAGTTGTCAATTTCTGCTTCTCATAGCATACAGTACACAAGCCAAAGTTTTTCTGATATTGGCATTTCTGAACCCAATAGACTGCAGCTACAGGGAAGCATTGGCTTCTCACCACCTGAATGACTACTTAACATTTTTTTTTCCCAGTTTAACATCTAGTTTACCCAAATCACGAAAATTTCACTTTAAATGCAGTGTATCATTTTTTTTTTTTTTTTAGGCGTTTTGGTGAATGGAATGGTCATCTGCCCTGTTGCTCATAAACCTGTTGTTTGGGGTTGGTTGACATGCATAAGTACCATATTATTGGCCTATCAAATATTCATCTACAGGACCCTTGAGCCTTTATTCTAGCAATGGTTACCATAAAACCCTGAGTGCATACTATGGATTTAGTTGTGCCCTCGTGTATTTATCATTTTATGACAGTATAATATACTGTACAAGCATGCGCTTCCCTCAAAGGACTGCCTTGGTCCATAATCTGCTCTTTATTTTAGTGTTTCGCAAGCAAAATACAAACTGTCACCTACTAAAAGGAAAAACAGACGCTGAACATTGCAGAAAGAAGGCAAGGAAGGCTTACTTAGACACTTTTTTTCTTCAGTCCTCATAACACAGTGTGCTGATTAACTCAGCATATCAAATGCAGGCACTATCTTGCTGATGCCAATGATAACATTAGGTATATATGTTAGGATCACAAATAAACAATTAATATACATTTTTGTTCTGCAAAGTAACAGTACCATACTGCTAAAGCAAAAATGTTATCCTGTTAATCCTTTTTACTGTGATAAAATGAGGCACTGTAATTGTACAGTAAAAAAACAAAACAAAAACAATTACAGAGGAGAAAGCCCCAGCACAAACCCTGTGATTGAAAGCCTTAGCTTTGTTCCTATGTGCTATGTGAAAAGGGGAGTTGTCCCTTCCCTCCAATCAGCTCTCACTGGGCTCTGCAGTGTGTGACTTCAGCTCCCCGCCCCTTGCTGTCTGAAAGCTCAGAAATGCTGGATACGTTCTGAAATGTAAACAGCTGTAAAGGAGAGATGGATGCAGATAAACAGATACAAGTTATATAGGAAGAATTTGTTTTCTTCTATGTGTATCTTCTGAGGGTAGTCACCTCCATGGCTATATGTAAGGATTTACCACATTAACTATAAGAGAGTGAATATTTCATTCAACAGGGGTGGTACTGATTCATCTTGTGAATTCAACTCATGATTTATTCGAGAATTTTCTTAAATCTTAAGATCTGATAAAAGCAACGGTATTATATAACAAATATATAGAATATATAGACCATTATTTGTACTAATTTATGTACTATTTTATATGCATGTGCACTTTGGTAAGTGGAATTTTCTTTTTATCCATTTTTTTATTACATAACAATTATGTTGAGGCAGACAGAAATAGACAAATGTTTCTACTAGTATAATTGTCTGTATTTTAGTAGACGGAAGTCTTTGACAGTATGGAGTATCCATCCCAGGTGCATAAGATTATGTCCACGTCAATCAAAAAAGGATCCTTGCCTGCTGGGTAAGTTCTAGTCTGGACCCGCCCACCTGTTTGGGGACCTATATGCAATTTAATGCTCACATTCTGTTTAATGTTTGTGCTTGACCATCCCCAGTCTCTGTGACTACTTTGTTCCCTATCCTTTGTCCCCATCCAAGTGCTTCGGACCTAGCTCTGGAGCTGGTTTTATTCTGTACCTTTTGGCTGATAATTACTTGTTAATCATATGTATACACATGGTTCTTCTCAAGTTCCGAGGAAGAGTTGTTCTTGAAATGTGTTGGTCTTCTGCTCTTGAGAATTACAAACTTTGTATGCCATCAGTATGAACATGTGAACACTATGATAAGCCATGTGTGTAGTAACTGTATACAAAATATAATCAGCCAGTGTATATGTTCATATGCCTGGTTTATATATATATATATATATATATATATATATATATATATATATATATATATATATATATGATTATTATAAATGTATGTAACTTAAAAGTCCCAAAAATGAGTTGTGTGTACTGTATAGATGTTTCACCCCTTGTGCTCCATTCCAGGTATCACCATCCTGTACTTCCTCTTCTACACATACCCACAAGCACGACAGCAGGAAGCTTCAGGCCATAGACTTGGGCCACTCTTTAGCATAGACCTTCTCATGAAGCAGGCCTGGGAGGACCGAGGATTCCCACAACACCCCCTCAAGGCAGAAGGCCTGAGAGTGAATAGCTTTTCAAGGTCATCCCAAATATTTATGTATAACCCTCCAGCATGAACAAACTGGAAAAAAAACTCCTAGTGGTTGGCCAGGGAGACATAAATATCCATGTATCTTCTATTGATTAGCTGGACAGTGTAAAGGTGGACCCATTTTATTTCTGTGTGGCCATGACGTGCAGCTGGGCTTCCCCTATTCCCCTATACATACAGGATTGCGACACACACTGTTGAGTCCAAACCACATACTGTCACATGCATGGATGTCAGTCTAGGCCTCTTCTCCCCATCCTCCTGGTCACCACATCTGGTAAGCCCTTTCTGTTTGGAGTACTTACAAACATAGGCTTATGTTTGACACGTGGTCGAGACAGAAGCTCCAGAACCATTCACCCAGGGCCCATGGAGCATGGGGGCCCAGGCCACAAGACCTATGTAACATGAGGGGGTTCACTCTTTTCCTCCGGTGGGGGACTCCTTTTCCTCCATCACCACCCACTCCAGAGCCAACCAGGATTGCACCAGCAAACCACCAGAATTCTCTCTTCATTGGCATTGGCTGTACTTATCACCTTGCTCTGTTTGGTCATCACACAGAGGCTCTTGGTTGCAATTAAACTCCTTTACTTGTTTTGATAGGCATTTCAGTCCAGATACTAGTTTTAGATATTCCAAATCATAGCTGTCAACCAGTTCATTAAATCATGTTTTTATTTGGATAGTAACAACAGTGTAGTACCCAGGATACAGCTTACTATAGATTTCCACCGGAAATAGGTCTGTAGTATACACCCATCCCTTGGAAGGGAGAGCTCGCTGAAGTCCTCTCTAGAACCTCTTCTTAGCAGTCCACCAAGCCCAGAACCTTCCAACTCCGGCTCCTCTCATCTTCTAAAGGACATGAGCAACTCTTAAAGTGGAGTTCCACCCATAAATATAACATTACGTCAGTAGTTTAAAAAAAATGTCATTAGTCCTTTAAGGCCCCATACTCACGACCAAACATGTCTGCTGAAACTGGCCCGCAGGCCAGTTTCAGCAGACATGTTTGGTCGTGTGTGGGCGCGAGCGGGCCGAATTCCAGCAAACATTTGCCCGCCGGGCCTTTTCCCAGCAGACAAATATTCCTGGACTTGTTTTAAAACAGCCCGCTGGAATTCAGCCCGCTCGGACATGTACGGTCGTCAGTACAGACCTACCGTACATGTCCAGGCGCCCGCCGTCCCTCGCATGCGTCGAATGACTTCGACGCATGCGTGGAAGCATTTTAAAGGCGGGCCGCCCACGTCGCCGCGTCATTGTCGCGGCGACACCGCGTCATCGACGCGGCGACACCGCGGACACGCCCCGCGTATTGTTTACGCGCGGACTTCTGTACGATGGTGTGTACAACCATCGTACAGAAGCCCTCTGGCAGACATGTATGGTGAAAACGGTCCGACGGACCGCTTTCACCATACATGTTTGTCCGTGTGTACCCGGCCTAAGAAACAATTTTTTTTTTAGATGCCTTCAAAGTGTTGTTGCTAGGCAGAATAGTTAATCTTCCCTCTTCCTACACCTAGGTGCTTAATGCTTCCTAACCTACACCGCACAGACTCCTGGGAATGCAGTGGGTGTAACTTTCCAGGAGTCTGTGCACTCCCCAGTCTCGAAGAATCATGTGACTTGGACAGTACAGGTGCTGAAACCTGATCTGAAACCTATTACACTGCTTGTGCAGCACTGAGCATGTGCAAGATCTACAAGGCTGAAATCCAGGAAGTCATATAGTCTGGCTTCATGATGCCCACACTTAAGATGGCCCCAGTCAATTTCTATTATATAAAGTGTCTAAATGCTGTAACAACCTAACAAAACGGACCTTAGTTTACAGACTAACTTTACTAGAATACATTAAGCTTTTGTATTACAGGGGTATTTATATTTAAAAAGTGAAATTGTGACCGGAACTCCGCTTTAAGGGGAACTCTATCTACCTACATCTGTGGCAGGGAATTTTTGTATTACTCTGTCTATGTGCCCTGTTTTCCTTTTGCTAGATTATACATTGATGTGAGCTGTTACCTTTGTTGCACAGTTTGATGAGGAAGAAAATACAAATCTCAATTTACAAAAGCGGCATTTTTCACTTATACACAATGGAAAGGAGAACAAAATAAAGCAGACCTCTAGGCAGATGAACAGTTGCCAGTGCAGCTGCAGGACACAAAATTTAACAAGGCCAAAACCACCAATACTGCTTATTTTCTGTGTCTTTGTTTTATTTCTTATAACAAAATGGATATTTTTGTATCATGGAGTTGGAACAGAAATGATAGTTGGTCAGTGAAATGAGTAATGTTTATTGTCCATATTGGATTGATTACCTAAAGCTTTCAGCAATAGTAATAAAGTAGCTTTGGATGTGCTCCATTTATACTAGATTTTATATACAAGTTGTGATCATTTTCACATGGAAAACAATGATTACAACCCATTTCCACAATCACTTGGTAAGAAGTATGATGAAGCAAGAGGAAAAATATGTTTTTGCATTTTGAGAGAGTGATCCCAGATAGCAAGGATATCTTGCAACAAATTTGTAGCAGTGTTGAATTGTAAGTCTGTTAACTTGCTGTACATTTTCACTGGCAAGTTGTACACTTACAGAGCACTTGAAGCACAAATTCCAGTTGACACTTTTTCAATTTGTAGCACATTTATGTGGCAAGTCTCTAGCAAGAGCAAAGTTACAGTGGTGAGTCTACAGCAAGAGCTCTGCAAGTCTACACAGCATAAAAATTCAGCCACAGTGACCCCTGTGGTGGGATGACTATAGAACAACATAACTGAACCAGAACTTGCAGAAGACTTGCAGAATGTTTGCAAAGAAAGTTGATCTGAAGTTATGCAAGTCATTTTTAAACTTGCAATTTAATTGCTTGCTATCTGGGATGTTAAGTTCTGGCCTTTTTATCATTAACATCCAAATCCACTTTTTTTTTGATTAGCATGATGAAGGGTTACAACCTCTGTCAGGTTTGAAACGCAGTGAATGTCACCTGGACAGGAGCTAAGAGGAAATTTGCCTAATTGGACCACAGAGACCAGTGAAAGGTTTATGCCTTACTCACTGTGTAGACAGGTGTAGTTCTTACTCCCTCTAATAGGTGGCTTCCAGTGAATGCATAGTTTGAGTAAAGACTCTGTGGAATGATGTTCCTCAGCAGCCTCTGTAGATGTCAGCGGGAGAGCAGCTGTCCGATTGGATGCTACAATCCCCAATAACCTTCGTGGCAATCTTGGTTGGGGCAGTCCTTTTAAATAAGGGACCCTGCCAGGGTCTGGTGTACATTTTGCAAGTCATTAAGCTAGGTACAGGAACCCGCTCTGACAGGGAGAGTGATTGAACACTAGGGAAAGGTTCCATTGCGAGGAGGACAAGTGTTGGAATATCGCGCTACACCTCCTTAGGACACCTGTTTCTGGAGTTGCCACTGCAGACCTGCTTATCCACTCTAAGTGGCGCTTGTGCCAGCTGCCCTGCCACTCAGCCACCCCTACAGCAGATGCCATTCCAGCAAAGTAGGCCTTGTCTGTGCTTTGGCCTATTGTGCCTGAAGATTTACCACTGCCTAGCTGTGTGTTGGGTGCTGTGACACTTTGGTTCAAGCCAGCTTATCTGCACTGCTTATCTTCACCTGTGCCAAGGAGGACTGTAATAGCACTCTACTCTGAACTGTTATAGTGCCTGTTACTGAAAGTGAATTGCACCTGCTAGATCTACTGTGCCTTTTTCTGTGAGTATTATCATGCCTGTTTACTGCAAGTGTTGTTGTACCTGTATTCTGTATCTTTTGTCATTAATGATCATACCAGTGCTAATTAATGTGCGCTGCAAGCATCATTGCTACACTTTAACCTGCATACTCCTAAATATAATAACTGTTAACTCTTCATGGACTCTGAGGGGGAGATTTACTAAAACTGGTGCACACAGAATCTGCTACAGTTGTGCATAGTATCCAATCAGCCTCTAACTTCAGCTTGTTCAATTAAGTTTGACAATAAAACCTAGAAGCTGATTGGTTATTATGCACAGCTGCACCAGATTATATGTGCACCAGTTTTAGTAGCCCCCCCCCCCGTGTGTATGCTGTTTCCTTACATTGGGATTGGGTTCCCTAACTCTGGCCGCACCCACAACTGTAGTGCCATATTTGTCATTAGGGCCCTTTCACACTGCTGCGCTTTTGATTTGTTCCCGTTGACCAATGGCTCCTATTCCTGTGTGAGCCAATGAGGAGAGAGAGACCCAGGAAAGATGAGTTAAGTGTAACGGGGGGCTGCGAGGGGTGCTTCACCCAGAAGGATTGTGAAAAACTATCAAACTATAAATCAACTATACTGAGACTAATTGGACAGCTATGCTGATAAATAAGATTGTTAAAAATAAACACTAAACTGGCAGAAGTCAAAATCAGCTAGGCATAAATAGTGCCGATGGTTTGGATAGAAGCCCAATTGGGAGTATAGCCAGGGGACTATACAATGTACTAGCGGTAACTAGTCTAGGCAGTAACAATTCCAGAACAAACACAAAATCAGAAATCACTGTATATGCACAGCAGGGTTTGTGGAAATAAGCAAGGCTGGGACAAGAAAGTCATGAACAAAAATAAGCAAAAAGTCACACTTAAATGCTATGATGACAACTTGTGGGAGGAATAAATAGTCCTTTAAAAAAGGCTCTTGACCATAAGGGTATACTTTGATGTCAAGTGTTCTCAGCCATGCTTCTCCAGGTGGACGACACAACTAATAGTATAAAGAGAATGCTGATGCTTACGTTGGACACAGCAGGGAAGCCACAGAGTAGCATGACACAGGAAGAACATCAAGAAACACACTAAAAGAAACCAATGATGATAAAGGACATGGACATGGCAAATTAAAAAACAGTGAGAACAGATCTACAGCTGGCCACTCAACTATGCCCCAGTCTGCTGACTAATTGCAAATAATAGCACTGGTGATTGGCTGCTTAGGTGCTAGCACTGCTTCCTGAGAGGTCACTTAATCCTCCATCCTAAAGCTTCAGATATTTACAGATGGCTTTTATGGAGCAACGAAGTGACAGGGAAGCACGCAAACCTTATGTATCAGTGGATGGAGGTTTATCTATTTTATTATTCAAGAGGCGCTAAATGGACAAAGTGGGAGATCATATTGCAATGTGCTTGTTATAAGCTTTATAAACTGTAGACTCACTAAACTATAATTTGCAACGTATATGGATATACTGGCTCTCCTCACTTAACGACCAGGTTCCGTTCCAACAACCAGGTCGTTAAACGAATTGGTCATTAAGTGAGGAGCTACAAGTAATCAATATTTTAAGCATTCTTAACTTCTGTACTGTATTGTGAAAAAAAGGTCTAAACACAAAACTCCAGCTCAATAACATTGTTTTAATTTGCTTAAGTACAGAACACAAATGAAATTTCTGTACTGTACTGTACAATACAATGATGTACAGCGCGTCGTTTGGGTGGGCAGAGCTGGTCGTAAGTCCAAGCAGTCGTTAAACACGTAAGTCGTTAAACAAGAAGTTTCTGTACATTCCTTCATAACTTGGAGGTAACAACTAGAAATGTGCACACTGAAATATTTTGTTTCGGAATTTCATTTTCGTCCAAAAAATTTATTTATTTGGTTACTCCCGAAATTCAATTTCATTCATTTTTTTCCGTTAAAAAATGCATTAGTCCGAAAATCTGAATTAATTAAGGTCAAATCTGTCATTGAAGGCTTATGGTGTCTGCCGAATGTTCTAAGAAGATTCGACAAAGCAGCTAAACTGTACAACGCCGCAATCGTACATTTCCGGTCGAATGTTCCGCATACAAGCTTTAGAAGAATTCTAATGTTTATAAATTATTATTACTAGTCAACCAACATTTGAATTCCTCTATAGCCTATGGACCGAGCATTTGACTGGAAATATACGATTGCGGCTTTGTACAGTTTAGCTGCTCCGTCGAATCTTCTTAGAACTTTCGACAGACAACATAAGCCTTCAATGACAGATTCAACATTTGTATGTTTTTCGCTGCTTCGTCGAATCTTCGTCGTTCATGTCGAAAGGTCTACCCCAACACTGCCTCTATAATGTCAAATATTTTCTCTCTATGTCAAATCTTTCCTCTATATGTAGAATAATCTTGGACTAATAGAGGTAAGGTTAGGCACATTCGATCACAGATTGCTATTGTCAGCGTCATGTCGAATCTCCTATCTATATCGAACTGTTGTAGCAACGAAAACGAAAATTAAGCATTTTTGTCAGGGATCGGATGGGAGACTGATTTGATGAGGTCGGCCTCGCTTATATATCCTGTTCTGGCTCCGCTGAAGGTGAAACAGAGGAAGCCAAAGGACAAGAGGGACACGAGTGCCTGGAGCCGGATGTCCCTGGAGAACAGCTTGGCAGGGTTCAGCGGCCTGGAACAGACTGTGATGAGCTTAGCAGGAACAGGTAACAGCCAGGCAGGTAACCGAGGGTAAACAGCAACCAGGAACATAGACATGAGCAAGGTCTCAGGGATAGCCAGGTTCGTCAGCAGGCGGGCAGTGAGGTACAAAATCATAGACAGAGCCAGAGTCAGGAATGGAGCCGGGTCAGGGATGGACATCAGTACAGGATCGAAACACAGAGCCAAGGTCAAGAACAAGCCGGGTCAAAATACTATGAAAACACACGGGATCAGAGCAAGACTCAAGAACACAGCTGAAGATCAGTCAGCAAAGCACAAGAGCCCAGACTTCCTTTAAATAGGCTGTCCGACGTGTGCGCGTGCTCGCGAGCTCTGGCGTGCATGCGCACGCCTGTGTGCCATTCTATGGCAAAGATTATGCGCTTGCGCACGTCTGTGTGCAAAACGTCTCACAGGAGTTCCCTGACAATTTTTTTATGTCAGATCTTTCGGATTTTGAATTCTGTGCATTTGTTTGTTAAAACCATAACGAAAATACCCAAAATTGGGACAAAAATGCATTCGGAAGAAAACGATTGCACATGTCTAGTAACAACAGCCAGGTGTAGACAGGTCTCCACAGAAACAAACAGCATGTTAACATTTCATGATAGGTGCTATGAATATTAATATCTACAGGTGCAAAATGACAAACCAGGTTAAGAATGCCCTCTACAAAGTTTAACATTTCATGATTGATATCAAATTTGTTAAATTGTTGGTGAGATATAACGTTAGGCTGGTTTCTTCAAACAGCAGAAGCAACCTTCCATGTCTAGGACAGTCCATGTTATTTTCTACATATTTAAATAGGACTTTTCCATACCAAATGAGAAAATCAAAATGCAGAAAAATATTTTACAAGAGGCTGTATGTATTGTCTGCTTTAATGAGCTGTCCTTGGAAAAGCCTGAAGGAATGTTTGCCAGTATCTTATTGTGATTTAATTTCCCCATGCATAAAATGGTTGGCTGATATACACAATCAGTTTAAACTGGCTCTTCTATCAATGAATCATAACAAATGGGTCAGGTTCACTGGTGATTTTGTCCGTCTATCCATCTCTCTCACAGCCTACATAATTTTTTCACGTTTTTTATTTATTCCTGACACTCATCCATCAACAGCGTTTAAAACCCGTGATTACCAGTGGGTCGAGTGGGGGTAACAATGACTTGTAGCTGAGCCGGGGCAGTGAAGGGGTTAATGAGAGACATTTCACTGAGTCTGTCACTTTTGGTGTGCTCTACTTGGCTGCCCTTCGCTTCCATTCCATTTGAAGCTCTGTAATCCCCTATTTGGTTTAGTTCCACATGATTTCTTGTTTTGCACATGCCGAGGTACCAATGGGACAAGAGTAAATTATACAAAATAATAAAGGCTGTGCTTGCTCTAATAACTTTGATAATTACTTATACCTGATATTAGTGAAGTTAAAAGTATTTTTCTGTTTGAAAAAAAAGAAAAAGCTCTCAGAGCAAAATTTCTTGAAGAGCAGATATAGCTGAGATCTGTTTCAAAACATGTTCGAATGAAAACTATTAGGATTTGTCAAGGTAAATCTATTTCTATGTAAACTGTTCATAAAGGAGGTTGGACTATATACAATCATGTATTCATGATTAGTGTTGCCCGGACATGTTTGTGTTTGATTTTCTGTTTGATTTTCTGCAGTTTGGTCAAACTGCCAGGAAACGGGCAAAACCCCTAAAATAAAAACCACTCAAGTCAATAGTGATGGAATTCTGTTGGGCTGTACATGCCACACCCCCGCCGCTAAATGGCGGATTTCTGGCTGTAATAATAAGAATGGGAATCCCAGGTGATGTCATGGCCAAATTTGGTAAAGGACATCATCTGGGATTCCTGGTGGTGAATTTAAATTATGCCAGCTGGGAGTCATTTAGTGGCAGGAGTGCAGTGACAGGTTATCATAATTGGCATGGGTTAGCTCAATAGACAACTTGATTGATATATTGCTGGATATCATGATTAATATTGGGTTTGCTTTTGGTGACATAAATAAACCTTTTTCTCAAAGCTGGTAAGTACCTGTTTGTGTTTTATTTTATTAAATAATTATTATTCTGGTGTTGGTGTTTTCTACATACAACTTTTTGTGGGAATGGGTACTAATGTACCCCTGTACTAATTTCCCTAAAGGGGGCAGATATCTCATCGCCACCTTATAATCGCTTACACCAAAAGTCCCTCCTATTTTACCATTGCCCCCACCTTCTTTTTGGGGCACAGGGAGGTGAGGTAGAGGCCTTTGTCCCTAATATTGGAACAATGAAGGCTTTGCTGCCCTCAGCCCCTTGCAAGGTACCCTCTAATGTTGGAAGACATATGGACGGGCATGGTAAAGAAGGGGGGACCTGCATACTCATTGAAATCTTTTTCTTGTCCATTCAGGTTGCATTGCAGCAACAATAAATTGCCAAACTAAAAACCATCACTGAACTGCTTTATAATTTAACAATGTAAATAGACCCTTGCTGACTTTAAAGAGTCACGCATTTACTTATATGCACATGATTACAACTATATGCATACTTGAGGTGATTGTAGCCGTATTAGTGCAATTGTGACAACTATGGCCCAGATTCACGTAGATCGGCGCATCTTTGTGCCGGCGTAGCGCATCTCATATGCGCTATGCCGACATAACTCTGAGGCCCCATACACACCATAGAATCCATCCGCAGATAAATCCCAGCAAATGGGTTTCAGCGGATAGATCCTATGGTGTGTACACGCCAGCGGATCTTTATCCGCGGATATATCTCCCCTGGGATGGATTCCAGCAGATCGGATATTCGCTGACATGCACAACAAATCCATCTGCTGGAATCCATCCCAACGGATGGATCCGCTGGTCTGTACAGACTCACCGAATCCATCCGTCCGAAGGGATCCCCCGCATGCGTCGTTATGATTTGACGCATGCGTGGAATTCCTTATATGACAGCGTCGCGCACGTCGCCGTGTCATAATCGCAGCGACGGCGCGACACGTCATCGCAAGAGGATTTCGGCGCGGATTTCAATGCGATGGTGTGTACACACCATCGCATGAAAATCCGCCGAAATCCACGAGAGGATTTATCCGCGGAAACGGTCCGCTGGACCGTATTCGCGGATAAATTCTATCGTGTGTATGGGGCCTGAGAGGCAAGAGCAGTATTCAAAAAGCACTCGCTCCCAAACTTACGCCGGCGTAACGTAAATTGGCCGGCATAAGCCCGCCTAATTCAAAGTAGGTTGAAGGAGGGCGTGATACATGTAAATGAACCGTGACCCCATGCAAATTAATGGCCGAACGAACGGCGCATGCGCAGAATCACGTCGCATATACTCCCTAAGATACGACGGCTCAATGCCTACTACGTGAACATAACCTACGCCCAGCCCCATTCACGTACGACTTACGTAAACGACGTCAAATACGACGGCTGTTCCGACGTCCATACCCTAACATAACTTATCCCTGCTTTATGTGGGATAACTTTACGCCGGACGTACGCCTTACGTAAACGGCGTAGACTACTGCGACGGGCGTAAGTAAGTTCGTTATTCAGCGTATCTAGGTCATTTACATATTCAACGCATAAATCAATGGAAGCGCCTCCTGCGGCCAGCGTAAATATGCGCCCAAGATACGACGGCGTAGGAGACTTACGTCGGTCTTATGAAGCCAAAATTCAGGTGTGTCTTGTTTGCTGAATAAGGCGCATAGATACGACGGCGCATCTGTGCACTTACGTGGCGTATCAGAAGATACATCGGCGTAAGTCCTTTCTGAATCCGGGCCTATATGCATATAATTATACTTTGTGTGCAGCTTTTAGCTCAGCTTCTTGCGCCAAATTCTTTGTACTTGAATGCTGTAGATGTTTGGTTCTAACTTTTCAGAATTATATCTTCAATATTCAGGATGACCAGCAACCATATTGATGAACAGATTTAGATCCTCTTGGAACAATAGTCCAGGCTACAAAAAAAGGCAATAAACTTAATAAAACAAATCTTTGGAGTGAAAAAAGTAAAGATAAGTATCATTGGAATTTTTTGCCACTATTTCCACATTTTGTCATGTTACAACCAAAAACATAAATGTATTTTATTGGGATGTTATGTGATAGACCAACACAAAGTGGCACATCATTTTGAAGTGGAAGGTTCATTTTTTTTTTACAAATAAATAAGTGAAACGTGTGGCGTGCATTTGTATTCAGACCCCTGAGTCAATACTTTGCAGAACCACCTTTCACTGCAATTGAAGCTGAAAGTCATTTGGGCATGTCTCTACCAGCTTTGCACATCTAGAGAGTGACATTTTTGCCCATTCTGCTTTGCAAAATAGCTCAAGCTCTGTCAGATTGGATGGAGAGCGTTTGTGAACAGCAATTTGCAAGTCTTGCCACAGAGTCTTAATAGGATTTAGGTCTGGACTTTCACTGGGTCATTCTAACACATGAATTTGCTTTGATCTAAACCATTCCATTGTAGCTCTGGCTGTATGTTTAGAGTCGTTATCCTGCTGGAAGGTGAAACTCTGCCCCAGTCTCAAGTCTTTTGCAGACTCTAAAATAATTTCTTCTAAGATTGTCCTGTATTAGGCTTCATCCATTTTCCCATCAACTCTGACCAGCTTCCCTGTCCCTGCTGAAGAAGAGCATCCCCACAACATGATTGGATAGAACATTGGATAGTGTGTATCCAGCTTTACAGCAGATTTACTAACACATTAAAGCAGAACTCCAGCTAACACTTTTTAAGCAGTTACAGCATAATTTGTTTTTACTTTTAGGATGAATAATTAAAACCTGATCATTGTAAGAACCCCTGTCAGTGTTAAATGGTTTGTCTCAACACTCTAACTGTCTCTTTGGACAACTTGGACTGTCAAAAAATGTTGACTAATAACAGACTTACTGACCAGATCACACATCTAAGAATTGGTAAGCTGTAATATTTAACATTTTTGATTTTGGGTTTAATATCATTTTAGTAGATGCTCTTAGAGTTTTTACTTTCCTTCTTTCTTGTTAATCTTTGACACCTGTCAAGGAAACAGGAAGTAAGGAGAAGTCAGCAGAATACAGACACAGACAGCAAAAAAAAAAAAAGAGTCGCATCGTTTTGCTCGTCGAGTTCCTTGTGAAGCCGCCGAGGATCTCGGCGAGCCAAGTTTCCTCATTGACTAACGAGGAAATAGAGAACATGTTCTCTATTTGGTCCGACGAGATCCTCGTCAGTTTCCTCGGCCAAAAGTGTACACACGACCGAGTTTCTCGGCAGAATACGGCTCCGATCGAGTTTCTGGCTGAATTCTGCAGAAAAACTTGGTCGTGTGTACGGGGCCTGAGAGTTTCTTACATTTGCTGTTCTGAAGTTTCTAAGCTTTCCCCATTCTACCTAAAACTATGTCAATAGTAAAGCAAAGATGTTTTTATTCTTTTTTTTTTTAATGCCACAAAATATCATTCTTCCATTTTATTTTTTCATTTTCAATAACATAGGAAAGGGTTAACACCCTTAAATCTCTGCCCCATTAGGAGATTTTCCGCCACTCGCTTCTCCAAAGATGCAAAGGACAGGTGTCCTCAGTGAAAGACTTATGCCCTGTACACACGATCAGTTCGTCTGATGAAAACGGTCTGATGGACTTTTCCATCAGTTATCCGATGAAGCTGACTGATGATCAGTCGTGCCTACACACCATCAGTTAAAAAAGCGATCGTGTCAGAACGCGGTGACGTAAAACACAACGACATGCTGAAAAAAATGAAGTTCAATGCTTCCAAGCATGCGTCGACTTGATTCTGAGCATGCGTGGATTTTTAACCGATGGACGTGCCCACAGACGATCGTTTTTTTCTATAGGTTTTTATCCATCAGATAATTTTAAAACAAGTTCCTAGTTTTTTGACTGATGGATAAAAAAACTATGGGGCCCACACAGGTTAGGTTAGCCTGATGAAAACAGTCCATCAGACCGTTTTCATCAGACGAACTGATCGTGTGTACGCAGCATTACCCTCACTTCGTGTTCTAGTGATAACTGTAAAATTTTGAATTTACTCCTCTAATTCTTTTTTATGGTGACCAGGACAAACAGAGAGGTAAGCAGGGAAACAGAAGGCAATGAAAACTTGAAAGGTTATAACCTTTTCCTACTTTAAAAAAATATACTTAAAAAAAACCTCCAAAACAATTATTTGAACTGGAGAGGAAAAAAGTTGCTTTGAGCATAGCATTGTTTACTTTGGTGATTAAAAACTGACACTAAAAATTTAAAGGGACATTATGTTAATACTATGTGCTTGAATTTCTTGGGACCCATGCACTGGCACAGTCCATGAACTGTGGTGGAATAAAATGTCAACTGAGAGGTACAGATGCTTCAGTGTCACTTAATGTGTCATGGAGAGCTTCTGCGAATTAAATATGGTGTTACACAAGCTCCTTATTATAGACACAGCTTGTTTTTAAATCAACAGGTTCAAATTAGAAAGATGAGCAAAGTCTTTCACAATCAAAAGGGAATTATCGCCTTAGATGAAGAACAGAGATTTGCTAACAAGTTTTGATTTAGCTGAAATTAACAAGATCCCCATTTAGCTGATTTAAGTTCACACAGTTTGCCTGTTCCTCAAAGGGAAATTATTCTAGGCAGTCTGTGAACCATGCAAACATTCGGAATATTCTCAGCTTAGTCTTGATTATTCAGGCTAAGGGCATAAACTTTTGGATTTACTTGCATTTAATGACCCTGCAAGCACCGTGCTTTGATAGAAATCTAAATATGCTATTTAGAAGAAGGATTTAAGGAAGCAACATTTAATTGAAAAAGAATAACAATAAAATCTTAATTTAAAAGGACACTTGTCTTGAAAAAATTAAGAGTTTTTTTTTTTGTAAAAAAGTGTCAGAAAGGGTAAAGAATGGAAATGAACTTGGTTCTATGGGTAGCAGAACAAATGTCATCTTAGAGATGATCCCTGCATGTATCTAGTTGTTGCTTTATGTGCAGCTAGGGAGTCATTTTCATGGGTACAGAAATGAAATGCTTCTAAGCCAGTGGCGGAATTACTAGGTTCGCAAAGGTCGCACTTGCAACCCACAGCCCGCTGATTATTCTAGTTAGAGGCAATGATGGGAGTCGGGAGATAGTACACTGTGGCTGAGCACTCACTGTCACTGTCGTACCCAGACAGCAGACCACCTGCCTATCCTCTCAGACCATTGCTGCATACAGGTTGGGAGGCGGAAACTGGAGGAGAAAGTCATCTAGCCAGCTAACGGGCTATTAGAGTGAAGGGAGCTCTAATCTGTGCTAGGAGACCCCATGTCAGGAGAGGCATCACTGGAGGCAAGTAAAGGGAGCCATACTCAGAGATACACTGAGCAAGGAAGGGCAATCGACTGACACTGAGTGCCAGTGCCACTGTTACCACCCCCCTACCCCACCACCACTGCCTCTAACTGATCACATCCCCCACCACCATCACCACTGCCACCCCCATCACCACTGCCACTGATCCCATGCCCATCCCAAGTCACCTCTTCCACGGATCTCATCATCACCACCACTGCTGACACTGATCCCATCCCCCCCACCATCAGGGGACTGATCCCACCCCTCACTACCACCACTGTTGCCACTAATCCTATTCTATCTCCACCCCCAGTAGAGTGATCCTATCCCCACAACCACTGTTGCCACTTATCCCATTCCCCACACCACCCTCAGTGGACTGATCCCAACTCTCCCACTACCACCATCACAGCCACTGATACCACCCCCCACCACCATCTGTGGACTGATCCCACCCTCCCCCACCACCACTGCTGTTCTATGCGTCTGTTCTAAGCCCCACATTCATGGACTATTAGGCTTATTAAACTTGTGAACTTGTGCTTTGCCCATACTTTGACAAGAGGCTCATTCAAGGGAATAAATTAATTGCTGCATCAGCTCCATGTCACTCTGGTCAGAGTTTACACAATACTCTCTCTCTGTCCCCAACCAACAGCTTGATACCTGGATATTTGTAGGCAGGTATAACTTGGCCTTGATTCAGTAGGTGGGGTTGTGCTGTTATACCAGTGTTATTGGATCTTTAGAGGAAAGTTGTTAGTTGAGAGATCCCATAGTTGTCACAGAGGTCGCAGCTGTCTGGATGCTGCAACTTCTAAAGACCTCTGGCAGTCATATTGGTAGGACTCTATAAATTAGGGTGCCTGCCAACATTCGTGTGTCCCTGGAGCGAGTTTATAGGTGAGGCATTAGCATCAGCTATGGGAAAGATTTCTGATCAAGTAGGGTCAGTGCAGGGACACATCTTGTTCTCCACAGGCATTGAGGAACTCAGAGCAACAATTAGGGATCCTCTGACAGCAATTAAGTGTTTCTACTCAATACTTCAGTATGCCACTCCTCCAGAAGAAGCTGTCCTCCCAGTAAACAGGTTAACCCTGGAAAATTGCCACTCTGAAATACAGTGCATTAATGAATCATATATTGCTGCAGTACTGTGCAGTACTGAGTGATATGTTGCTACAGCTATAAGCTTTGACTCTTCTAGGAAGTCGTCTGTCCACAAGGTTTAAGAGTGTGTATATGGTAATGTTTGATCAGTCTTCCAAAAAAGCAATTGTAAGGTCAGGCACTGATGTTGGACAAGAAGGCCTGTCTTGCAGTCTCCACTCTAATTCATCCCAAAGGTGTTCTATTGGGTTGAGTTCAAGACTCTGTGAAGGCCAGCCATGTTCCTCCACTCCAAACTTGCATGTCTTTATAGGCCTTGCTTTGTGCACTGGTCCAAATCATTTGGTGGAGGGGGGATTATGGTGTTAGGGATAGTTAGGGATGGCTCCTTCCTGTTTCAACATGACTATGCACCAGTGTGCAAAGTAAGATCCATAAAGACACGGATGAGCGAATTTGGGGTGGAGTAACTTCACTGGCCTGCACAGAGACCTGACCTCGACGGGATAGAACACCTTTGGGATGAATTATAATGAAGACTTCTCGTCCAACATCAGTGCTTGACCTCACAAATTCACTTCTGGAAGAATGGTTAAAGATTCCCATAGACACACTTCTAAACCTTGTGGACAGCCTTCCCAGAAAAGATGAAGCTGTTATGGCTGCAAAGGGTGGGCAAACTCAACATTGAACCCCACGGACTAAAACTGGAACGCCATTAAAGTTCATGTGCGTGTAAAGGCAGACGTCCCAATACATTTGACAATATAGTGTGTATAGCGCAAATTGGTGGTCGTAGATTTTGTGCATAACAATAACTGTATCACAGTAGAGCACTCCTTTTAAGAGGTCAGACATACTTCCATATAGGTGAAGGTGAAGGCTTTATGTGTCTCTCAATGTCTCTCAGTTCAAAGTCTTTGCAGGACACTTGGTCAACCAATGAGAAAAAGCGCCCCAAAAAGAACTGCAAATTAGTCAAGTCCTCTTCCCACATCTGCTCAGTCAGTTGTCTGGATCACTAGTTCTGATGTCACCTATAGGGATGAGCTTCATATTCGAGTCAAACTCATGTTCAACTCGAACATTGTATGTTCGATCGTTCGTCGAAATACGAACAAAAGGGCCGTTCGTGCCAAATTCCAGTAGCCAGGGTGGCTTTGGCCAATTATGGCTCAGGGGGTTTAGTACATGCCCCACACTATAAAAGGCCGCCTGCAGGTCGGCCTTGTGTAGTGTGTTGCGGTGGTTAAGAAAGGACAGAGAGAGTGTCATTTTTTGCAGGTAGATAGAGAAGGCAGGCTAGTCAGTTAATGTTACAGTGTGTAGAGGATATATGTACATCCTAGGTGTTGAACATATATTTATACACTGTATAGTTTAGCTAGATCAGTTCTTCCTAATTTTCTGGCAGGCAGGTGATTGTGCTAGCTGCAGTATTCTTACGTGGTTTATTGCCTATGTAGTTATTGTCCTATGTAGTTTGCACCTAAAGCTACTTGGTGTGTACTGGCCGTGTGTTCTGTAGTTTGCACCTAAAGCTAATTGGTGTGTACTGGCCGTGTGCTCTGTAGTTTGCACCTAAAGATTCAGGAGCAGTGATTTAAAAAAAAAAAAATATGAAAAATTTCTTTAAATATTGTACCTGCTGGGTGTCTATAAGTATGCCTGTGAAAACGTCTTTGAGAACCCGGGTCTTGCCCGGGGGAAGAGTAGGCTTGGTTTTTCCCTGGGCATTCCCCAGGTTTTTGTTGTTACTTGCCTGAGGGAACATGTATCAATGGAAAAATGAGTCCTGAAAAAAACAACCGTTTTTAAAAAATTTTTTCCATTGATACATGTTCCCTGGGGCAAGACCCGGGTTCTCAAAGACGTTTTCACAGGCATACTATAGACACCTAGCAGGTACAATATTTAAAGGAATTTTTCATTTTTTTATTTTTTTATTTAAGCATCATTAAAATCACTGCTCCAGAAAAAACGACAGTTTTTAAAACTTTTTTTCCATTGATACATGTTCCCTGGCGCAAGACCCGGGTTCTCAAAGACGTTTTACGACAATAACTTGCATATTAGGCTTTAAAATTAGCACTTTTGCATTCGAACGTTCGAGTCCCATAGACGTCAATGGGGTTCTAAATGTTTGCGCGAACGGTCGGTCCGTTCGAAGGTTCTGGTGCGAACCGAACAGGGGGGGTGTTCGGCTCATCCCTAGTCACCTATAGACTTATAGCATCAACTCTCTACAGAGAACTTGACAGCTGCCCAATCCATCCGTTTTTTACTACAATGGGAAACAATCATATATCTATGGTAGTACCAGACACTTGTAGACAAACCCATCTCAAAACAAAAGCTTAAAGCGGATCTCCCACGCCAAATCTTTTTTTTTTTAATTGGCTATTTCAATGTGTAATAGCACTGCTGTGCTAAACTCACGTTTCTGGTGTCCGACCGCCGCACCGCTGTAAATCCGTCCAGAATAAATACTTATATTCCTCGTTTCCTCCCGTCGCCATCTTTGCTTAGGGCGTTCGATTCCCACAAGCAGGCACTTCCTATTTGCGGTGGATGCTGTCCCAGCATCCACCGCTCGATCTCGTATGTAATGAAAAGTTCCCGCCCCGTTGTGATGATAGTGAGAATTTTAAAACGCCCGCCCCTTCCTCTGTTTACATCCACGTCACAAAGTCGCGCGATGTTTGGTAACAGAGCGGAATGTTATAATTACGGAGCTCCGACACTGGCTCCCAGCAGACACAGCGCGGCACAGGAAACTGAAGAAAACCCGTCGAAAACCCGAGGGAGGGCAGACCGGAAGGCAGGCTGATTAATAAGGTACACGATTAATAAATTAAATGAAAATAGCCGATTCATCATTATTTTGGAGAAGTAGGAATATGGAGCTGTAGTCGAATTGAGGGTGGAGATCCGCTTTAAGAAGACAGGTTAGAAAAGCTGTTTTGCCTGCTATAATTGCCCTTTTGACAAAACAGTTCTGGCTGCTCCTCACTGCTCCAGTCCTTTCATTTGCCATTGACCAAGCTAGCCGTTCATGTTTGTATAGCATTCCGCAGAGAATTTAACCTGAGGGCTGATACATTGTCCCTGCATTTCCAACCACCCTCCGATGTCCATGAGTTCCCTTAGGATGACGTTTGTATGATCGCTACAAAGCACTACAAACAGCAAAGACTCTCTGCTGACCAAAGTTAATTATGGTTGTAATTGACTACAAAGATCATCATTCAGCCATTACCTTTAAATTATATTTATTTACATAAACATAAATGATAATCAATATTCATCTATTTCCCAGTATCAGTGTTCTCTTCCAGGATTATAATGACTTCTCTTTCTATACAATAATTGTTTTAGTTTCTGGTGTACGTATTGTTTAAAATTCAGAGACTGTAAGGTCAAAGTCTTTAAGCCAATATTTTTGTAATGAAAAATGTAGCTACGCACGACTCAGTAATTTAATCTATAAGTAAAACGCTCCACACCACACTGATTTCCAAAGACAGATCTTCAATAAATCTTGTTTTGAGAAAAATGATATTAGGCTGATTCTCTAGAAATGCTGGTATGGTACATTGTGCCCAGCTCTCAGTTATCTTCATTCCAAGCTGGTGATAATATTTTCTTAATTAAAAATGTAATTAAGATGACATTAATTTTTTTTCTCTTACTGAATGCAGATTCTGCTGTATGTGACAGTGACCTGCAGTAGCCAGACTGGGGGGTCGACTTACTATAAGTCAATTGAGGCTTTTTCTCCGACTCCTTATGGGCAGCATGGAATCATTTTTACCTTGCTTCTTTGGTTATAATAGCAAAACAAAATGTAGGTGCAGGATTTATGCTGCTCTTTCCTAAGCATCAGGAATGGCCATGAGTCACGATTGGCTGGTTAATGTTTAGGATGGTGTTTAGCACCAAGAATGTGAACGAAATACCTTTACAGCACTGGCTATGAGGAAGGAAACATCATTCACGACACAGCACAATAAAGGCCGTTGTTAATAAGTTTTGTGCTTGTGTTGATGAGCTTACTTTTAGGTGGGTTGTGCTTGCATTTTCAAGATTTTTCTGAGAACATTCAGAGTTTATTAAAAAGTGCGGTTGACCTCCTTCTAATGCCTCGTACACATGGTCGGACTTTCCGAGAAAAAAGTCTGACGGCCTTTTTTTATCGGAAAGTCCGGCCGTGTGTAGCCTCCATCTGACTTTTTTGGTCGGAAGTCCGACAGACCTTAGATGGAGAACCTGTTCTTTATCTTTCCATCAGACTTACGACGAACTCACGGCGGACTTATGCATGGTCAAAAGTCCGACCGTGTGTACAAGACATTACTTGCATTTGGTTTCTTTTAAGCTGCATCAGCTTGCTTCAAGCTGCTTTTTGATCCCCATTGACTTGTACAGAGAGGGAAGCAGTTCCAATGTAAACAAAAGCTCATTGGCATGGACCCTTAATGCTATTCTGCAATAGTAGACCTACTCTAAAAAGTAAGTCAAATCAGCAATTTTTTATTCTTGCTAAATATATGTGCAAGTTTGTCCATTATAAAAATACAAAAACAGTTATTAAATCACAATTTCCGGTCTTCCAAAATTGTATGTTTCTCTGTGGTTTAAGCAGACATCCAGTAGAACCGAAAATGATGACTTGGCAATTTTACTTATTTAGTTACCCCTATTAGAGAGTGACACCAATGCAGCCCGTGAATGTTTCAGGGTCTTTACATTTAAAGGCAGAGAAGAGGGTAATTGAAGGTTCATAAGCTTTGGTTGCCTAGCCTCAAACAGGCCAGATGTTTTAGACTTTATGTACACTAGCAGCTCTTGACCTCGGCCGTGGCAAAACGCAAACTGCGTTTTTAGCATGATCTGCATTTTCCCGCAGCCTGCAGTCAAAATGTTCCTATCCTGAATGCCGTTCTTCCACCTCACCTAAACGTGCCAGCAACTAAATTCTGTCAAAATGTGTTCATGAAGTTTTATGGAGTTAAGTTTAGGAGCTTTGGCAAAAAAAACGCCAAACGCTCCTAAACTCAAGTTTTGGAGCTGCTGGGAGCTGCTAGTGTACATGAAGCCAAGTAAACTTCTCAAATGCAGTTGGGCAATTCTAATAATGCCATGTGTCTGGGGGAACAGCAGGAGTAGCTGAACAGCCTTATCTTCACCAAAAGAGATTTATATACAATATAATATCAGAAGCACAGGCATGAAATCCTAAGTGTAGTGCTTACTTCCAGAGGGGTCGCAATGTCCCAGGAGCTGTCTTTAAACCAGCATCCACAGTTAGATCCTGCCCTATATTCTGGAAACTTCTACCTGAAACAGTTGAGAGAAATCAAACACTCAGCTCAGGAAATTCTGAACAGACAAAAACAATTAATCACTGCTCCACTCACCACGGTGATGCTGCCAACAACTACATTTAACCTAGCAGGCTAACTAGAGGAGGGAACTATATAAGTGTAGCACCTTCCTACATAGGCTGTAAGGTAAATTTAATATGGGGCTTCTGCTGTAGCCACAGGATCCAGAACTGTTTAGTTTGGTCTGCTCAAGACTCCACAACCTGGGAGTTTCATTACCCCCCTCTGACTCATGGAGAAGCTTCTGGAGATTAGGGCAGGGAGATTCAAATACCTTGCCTAAATACTTTGTAGAGCCTATCCTGTTCTTGGGGAGGTGTGCCCTGATGGTGGATGGGTTCCTTTAGGCGGAAGTCCAGAGGAGAGGGTATTTTTCCCTGTGTGAGATTAAGATCTGTGAGCTCCACTGGCTTCTTGCCCTGGAGTACTCCTGGGCTGGACATTGAACTTCTCTATTGGGATCGTGTCTATGGACTGTATATGCTTTTGGACCCCGCCTCTTATGAGATAGAATTTTCTTGGAACAAGGACTATCTCATTCTTTCACGACTTGTGCTATATTTTTGGTTCATGGTCCTCAGCTGTGCGCATATAGATTGTCCTAGCTGATTATAATTTCCTTGGAAAATACTAGTGTTTCTTATGAAGATAGAAGTGTCCTTCACTAGCAATCTGCCTGGTTTTGGGGTATCCTGCATCACTCCCTTAACCTCTCCCCAGTTGTACCAGCAATACATTTACGAGAAGACACCCCTAGACTATTTTGAACTGGAGTGGATGGATGACAACTGTGTGTTTGGCAAGAACCTGTGTACATTTACAGTGGCTCTTTTGAGGGTAGCGCTACATAAGATTAAAGAAAATATGTAATTTGCGGTCATTTCGACAATCCTTCTAAAGGTTCCATTCAATTAATATTCTGGTATATTTTTCCAGCTAGGTCTGATGGACCATTTTTATCGGTCAAAACCGATCGTGTGTGGACCCTATCGGTTATTTATGAATAGGTTAAAAAAAAAAAATCTTGTTTTAAATTTAACGCATGCTCAGAATCAAGTCGACGCATGCTTGGAAGCATTAAACTTAATTTTTTTCAGCATGTCGTTGTGTTTTACGTCACTGCGTTCTGATGCGATCGGTTCTCATCGGATGCACCGATCGTGTGTACGCGGCATAAGACACAAGATTTTATAGGAAATTCTAAGAGGGGAATATTCTGACAAGCAGAACTGTCAAAGTAAACCTATTCTTCTCCTTGTTCCCAAAAGCATTTGCTTTCCTTCCACTCTCAATCACTCCATTCATGAGAAAAAAACAGCCCTGTGTAAGCTCAAGTCAGTTTTCTACAAGGTTGACTGCCTCCCACTCTCATGTGACAGTACTGCTGATTGGCCAAGCACTGACACATGAGGTGAGTCACACGCTCTCTTTAATAATGGAAGAAGTGGACATTTCCATTACTCCAGAGCTGAATGAACCACCAGGGGAGTAAAGGAAAGGTGCCCTGCTGGAATAATTACCTTGTTCCTTGCATTCTTTGCATTCCTTGCAGTGCTTTCTTCTCCCCGTAAGACTGGTCCCACAAAGCCACCACTATTTGAAGCTTGTCCAGCCCTGCATTGTGCACAAGGATGTCAAGGGTTTTCCCATATGCTTGCTAGCTGCAAGAGAAATGATAAAACTAGGTATTCCTGCTTACTCCTTACCCCCGCAGAAAATTTGCCTCTGCTGTGAGAGGTGATGGGGGTGTGCACTACATAGAAATCTTTATTTCTTTTTTGAGCCGACTAGAGTTTTCCTTTAAAGTGCCAAGTGTAGGTGGTACAATAGCCAAAAAAGTGCTTGGTAGGAACTTTTTATAACAATGTATTGCATTGCAAGATGCATTGAGGATGGTCAAACTTGCATTTCTTGTATCCATTATCGCATCTACATTTAAAATATTTGAGTGTCTCCTCTAAAGTAAACATACACTATAGACCAGCCATTCTCAACCAGGGTTCGGTGGAACCACAAGGTTCTTCCAGTGGTTTCAAGGAGTTCCTTGAGCTTTGGCAGTTCCCATATGATGACACCTGCATTGTTCTAGGTCCAGCACCACTTGGCAGAGCAAGCAGCATTACACTAGTGATCTTTTTATCCATCGATAAGGGTGGTATTTGAACCACCACTGTAAGGGGCCTTCTTTAAACTGACCACCAATGTAAGTGGGACAGGTAACACTGATTCCCAATGAAATGGTTTCAGCAGGGGGTTCCCTGAAATCTGGAAATCATTTTAAGGATTCATCTGGGGTAAAAACGTGAAGGAAGGCTGCTATAAACAAGCTCCGCAAAGTAACAACAAAGCCATGACATACCAAGCATCATTAGGTGCTTACTCCTACCTTGTCAGAGTCCTCCACCATAACAACCTGTCATTGCAGCCAATGCACAATTTGATGCAGTTGTATTGCACTTGACATGTCCCCTATGTGATAATGTTTCACCCTGGTGATTGGCCACTCAGGCACTGAGCATTTTAGGAGATCAGGATGAGGGCACATTTATGCACCATACACAGAACTACCTGTGTGTGATTTATTTATATAATGTATCTCAAGCAGCAGACTGGGAAAGCAGGAGCTGGTACCTTATGGTCTTTGCTGTACAACAGCTTGGTTGCATTGGAAAGTCTGTCTATATACGTTTACTGTTAATTACCAGTTTCTAACAGCCTATTAGCATTCATATGAATGTATATGATAAAAAGCACGGACGTTCCAAACATGGATGCACATGCTCTAAGACAAATTATTTAGTTTTGAAAGTTTAGAGGAAACATTTCTCACCCCCTTCTGCTGCTTCCCTGTCATTACTTGATACTATTGATGTAACTCTGCGTTTAATGATCTTGTTCAGCATTAGTGCGCTGGTGATTTTAAACTTTTGGCACAGTCATTAGTTACAAAGAGTAATTATTTTCTTTCCACTAACTCATTTTTTAAATGGCTCCAGGCAGCATTATTTACAGAACAAGGAAACAAAATACCCATGTAAAATAGTTAATCGCAAATTACTAATTATATTCTCTTTTAAAAATATCATGAAATATTATCTCCATGAAAAGTGAAAGGTCTGCTTGTCTGCAAGCCCTTCATGCCTGTTATGGCCACTCAATCCATCACACTGGGAATACTTCCTGCTTGTGTTGCTGGGAAGGGCTATCACTCTTGGAAGGAACAACGTGACCCTTTCTCAAGAGGCTAAAGGTTAGGAGGTAGCCACAATGTCCCTGGAACTTGGCTCGTAGGAAGAGAACACTGTCCCATGGCAAAGTAAAGACTTTACAATTAAAACGGCTAATTATTCTTTTACTGCGTTTACGGTGAACCAATTGGTTCCACCAAGGGTGTAACTATGCACGATGGGGCCCTAGAGAAAAGCTAATAAGGGGCTCTCTGTCTCCCTGTTAAAGCCCAAGTTAATTTTCAGTTTAAATAAGATAAATATTTTATAAGTGTATCAACTGAAAAGGTGTTCATAGTCTTAAGCCCTGTACACGCGATCGATTTGTCCGATGAAAACAGACCGATGGACTGTTTTCATCGGACAAACCGATCGTGTGTGGGCCCCATCGGTTTGTTTTCCATCGGTGAAAAAAATAGAACATGTTTAAAATTTTTCCTATGGATAAAAAAACGATAGAAAAAAACGATCGTCTGTGTGGAAGTTCATCGGTCAAAAATCCATGCATGCTCAGAATCAAGTCAACGCATGTTCGGAAGCATTGAACTTCATTTTTTCAGCACGTCGTAGTGTTTCACGTCACCGCATTTTGGCACGGTCAGATTTTTGACTGATGATGTGTAGGCAAGACTGATGAAAGTCAGCTTCATCGAATATCCAACAAAAAAATCCATCGGACTAGATTCCATCAGATATCCGATCGTGTGTACGAGGCTTTACAGTTTGTTTTCTGTAGAAAGCAGCAACAGCCTGAGTAGAAAAGCCTGCCATCTTTCAGTGGTCTATCTCCAAGAGGTTTCCACCTGTTTTGCTCTCTGTTCATCTGTCAACTTATGTGGCACAAACCGGGTACAGATCTTCTTCTTACCCAAATCTTTGTGGACGATGGCGTGCGCTGTATCCTTGCTAATGCCCAATTTCTATGTCATGAATCATAGAGTCAGTCGCCAATGTCTGGTTCAAATATTTTATTGAAGATTGCATAATATAATACATATTGGTTATACAAATTTTAAATTAAGTAGTTGTATATATATAACTTTTATCTTCTCTACAATTGTGTAAAAGGAAATCTAAAACAAGTATAAGACAAGAACTTTTTGTCAAAAATAAATAAATATAATATATAAAATAGAATAATAATGAAATAAGATAATTTAACCACTTAAGGACCCGCTCACGACTATATATGTCCTGTTTTTAAAGATGGATATCTCGGTAACGGCAGCAGCTGCTGCCACAACTGAGATATCCATCTTTACTGTGAGCAGTTCTGTAAACGATAACGGTGGTCTCCGCGGCGGATTCGCCACGAGATCACCGTTATCAGCGGCGGGAGAAGGGCCCCCTCCCACTGCTCTCCCGCGCCCTCCGCCACTTACCGGCGCCGTCGGTATCGGCGGAGGCGATGGGGTCCTGTCCCCTGCTCGGCTGGGATACGAGTGAGGGCAAGATGGCCCCCACCCGTCCCCATAGCACAGCACGGCGGAAGTGACGTCAAAACGTCACTTCTGCCCATGCTTCTTAAAGCAATATTTTCTTGTTGTCATTTTTTCAAATGACAACATTTTTTTTTTTTTGCATTTAAGTCTAAATATGAGATCTGAGGTCTTTTTGACCCCAGATCTCATATTTAAGAGGACCTCCTATACCACTGAGGCTCTCAACTAACCACTACTACCTGACAAAGGGACCAGGATTTCTGGGACAAGCATCCCATCGTGCAGACATGGATCTTGTACTACTATGAAGTAAGCCAATGGTAGCTTACAGGGGTGCCAGGTTTATGGCAGGTAGCAAATATGACAGGTTCTCATTAAAGTATAACTCTCCTATGTGTTTCAAGCAACCACCTGTAAACCTACATTGAAACATAGCTGAAGATGAAAGTATGAATCTGATAGCTGGCTTTAGACACCTTACCAATAGGCTCACAAACAGAAATAAATATCTGACCAAGGTTCTAAGCCTTCCTCCAAAATGATTTGTTCATTCAAAGGAAAAAAAAAAAGGTACAATGGGAAAAGACGCTCAAAACAAGCTTTACTGATAAGCAATGGAAACGTGCCTGCATTTTTGCCCATAAGTGTGCGATTGGCACAAGATTGCAGGAGATGTCGTATAAGCTTTTAACACAATGGTATGCCACTCCGGATAAAATTAAAAAATGGTACCCGCTGACATCGGATTCTTGCTGGAGATGCGAGCAAGACCCGGGCACCATTGTTCATATTTGGTGGGAGTGTCCTTGTCTGAGACCCTTCTGGGACAAGGTGTGTGAATTGATCAAAGCCATTACGGATACCACAATCTCTCTTATGCCTGCATGTTGCTTACTCCACATGGCGGACTGCTCCATGCAACATTACAAAAAATCATTGACTAGACATCTACTGAACGCAGCGAAAGTCTTGATTCCCAGGAACTGGAAATCGAAGGTTATTCCTTCCATCCCGGAATGGTTTAGCTCCATAGAGAACATTCACCAATTGGAGGAAACTGTAGCAATTGCCAGGGAATCGTCGGAAAAATTCAATCAAACGTGGTCACCCTGGGTGGCGTTCAGGTATTCTGATCAATATTCACAACTCGATACGGGATGGGATTGCTGTTTTGGCTTTGATCATTTCCTTTTCACTCTTCTTGGTATGTAGAGACCTTAGATCAGCCCTCAAAATTTCCACTCGCCTACTAGCATTTGGCGAGTGGATTTAAGCTGGGAGCGAGTGATGACAGGGCTGCATGACCAATCTCCCTCCAGTCTGTGCCTACACTTAGAGTCCCGATGAGATTGGCGGCCGAAGAGAAAAGGTGCATGCTCGGGAAAAGTAGTCTGGTGAGCCACGCACAGGCAGAGCAGTACACAGGTGCTCTCCTTACAATTCTCATTAAGCCATGGGACCCAACAGTATGACCTCTCTGAGCTTGCCCCCCTCCCCTGGGCCAATGTAGCTGGAGAGCAGAAAGTAATGAGTGAGGTGGAGGATTGCAAAAATTACCACTCCGGTGCATCGCTCACTGAAAGTTGCCCTGACATGAGAGCGGCAGCCTTCTAGTTTGTGCAGTTTTCTTCTCCTTGTGCTCTATGTAAGTGTCCAACAGTTTAGCCTGAGCACTGTGAACTGACTAGTCTCAATGTGTGCTGTGCGCTGTCAGTGTGCGCTGTGCTATGGTGTCAATGGCTGTGCAGTTGTGTGGATCTCAGCGCTGGATTGTACTCCCTCCCGCTGTGCTGCAGCTCCTCTCCTCTCTGCCAGCCTGAATAAAAGGGGGAAGTGGGGACATGCAAGCGTGGAGCCGCACACACAGGCTCCTGATGATGAGATGAATGGGAGAGCTGGTAGCTCAGGACTTGAAATTTTGAGCCCTGCCTTAGATGGTCCGTTCACTACAGTGTCTTTGCCCCCCCCCCCCTCTTTTTTTTTTTTTTTTTTTTTCCTCTCTCTCTCTCTCCCCTTTTTTCTTAGTATTAGCTAGTAGCGGGTAATATCTTAGATAGTGATGTTTCCCTTTTCTTTTTTTTGTTATAAGATATAAAAGTTGCTCACTTTCAGAGTATGTATTGACATGTTTTGACTATGTGATATTGTGCGGTACTTAGGTACCCTGGCTGTATTTTGTACTCTGATTTTCTTTTTCTTTATAAAAAAAGTAAATGTAAAAAAAAAAAGTTTTGGTGGAGTTACGTTTTAAGATAAATGAGCCTATGTGCATGCAGTGGCTAGCTATGTTCAGCACACCGGCAGGCAAAGTAATGTCTTTGAAAGGCTTTTATTGCTGTTACAGGCTCAGAACATTTGCCAAACATCAGGAATTAAAAACTATGAGATAAATAGCTATTAACATATTTTACTGGCATCTCCTGCTCCCCAAACAGTAATAAAACATCTTATAAATGAAATATGTACATAGTCTTTTTTTAGAACATATGTGTCTTGATTTCCTTCAATTGAGAAAGAAGCCATTTCAGCAGATTTGCAACTAAATTAAAGTAACAAATTGCACTGATTCCAGTGATACAGACATCCATGATCTAAACCCAAGACGATGGGCCTCCATTGTTTCATGCACGGCTACTTAGAAGATTACGTTCAGCTTTTTCACTCTAGTTTTGCAGGTACAAGACATTGACAAATGCCCCATTTCTGGAAATGCTCTGGAGGGCAATGAAATTACTTCTTTGCTCTCTGTAGACTTCACAGTCATTTAAATTTACACAAACTCTGCCGTGGATGTGGTGAAGCAGAGCGCTAAACTAGTATTACTGCATGAAAGAGAAACCAAACAAGACTGTAACACTACCAGCAAATATGGGGAATGTGTCAGAGTCCCACTCAGCTTTGTCATCCCAAGCAGATGGCAGATAGATATTTCTGAGCTTGTTGGTTGGGGGAAAAAAAAGTCTTTATAATTTAATTCTAAAACCTTACTGCTATTTCATATGGCTTAAATGGTCATGTGCAATATGATCCAGCACTTGAGAAATGCATAGATAATTAAAGTGTATGTAAACTCCAAATCTAGCTTTACTATAAACTCCAAATCTAGTTTATCATGTCTGTCTGCATACTGTTTTCCTAAGCAAATTGTGTTTTGTGAATCTTTTGCAAATTCTTTTATCTGGAGATCCTGACAGTAACAGCATTTCCTGTTATAGGCTGACAGGGCAAAGTCAGCGCTTCTCAATTAGCAGTGTTGTCAGTCTACCATGTGAATACTTTCAAGAGGATGTTGAAGCATATATGGCAGGCTGACAATAAGGATGCTAATTGTGAGGCAATGCCTCAGTTTTGATATTGGCTACAACTCTAGGTCAGGAATTTTGCAGCTGATTCATAAAAATGTGTTTGTTTAGGAAAACTGTATACAGTGGGACCTATCAAGGTTTGGGGTTTACATACACTTTATAGGGCAACTTGTGCATGTGATGAAATTTGAAAAATCTGTCATATCCAGCCTGGAGTTAAAGGAGCCCATTAAAATATTTCCCCATACACAGTGGTCATTATACAACTAGGTGTCTCAATGAGGAAGGAATAACAGTTGAAATAAACTGAGTTGGTCCCTGCCTTTATGTATTTTAAAACATTTTGATAAATATGTGCTATCCGGGGCTACCCCTGATGAAGTCATGCGACTGTGATGACATGCACTGTGCAGAGCCGGGTGACGTTGCCGAAACTCAAAGTGACGCCGGAGCCAGAAACACATTAATTTATAACAGCCTTATTATGCTTGTTGTAAAGCATTACAGTATTTATATCAACCTTTTGGCCCAGTGATGCTACCGTACATACACTATATTACCAAAAGTATTGGGACGCTTGCCTTTACATCCACATGAACTTTAATGGCATCCCAGTCTTACTCCTTAAGGTTCAAAGGAAAAAAAACGTACATTTTAAATAAAGAACTTTGAAGCAAAATAAAGGCCAGTGCCCATCAATGAAGCCTGATCAATGCCCAACTGTAGCCTCAAAATTGCCCATCAATACAGCTTAATCAATGCCCATCTGTAACCTCACAATTGCCCATCAATGCATCTTGATCAATGCCCATCCGCATAGTTTTGCCGGCCTAGCGTATCGAATATACGCTACGGCAGCGGCGCGCAGACAGCCAAGAGCAGTATTCACAAAGCACTTGCCCCGTACATTGCGGCGGCGTAGCGTAATATGCTCGGCGTAAGCCCGCCTAATTCAAAGTAGGCAGGTAGTGGGTGTGCTTCATTTAAATTAGCCGTGACCCCATGTAAATGAAGGTCCGATCGAACAGCGCATGCACGCGCATGCTCAAACTCCCTAAGATACGACGGCTCAATGCGAATGACGTGAACGTAACCTACGCACAGCCCCATTCACGTACGACTTACGTAAACGACGTAAAATTCGATGGCTGTTCCGACGTCCATACCTTTGCATTGGTAGCGCCACCTATAGCAGGGATAACTTTACGACGGACGTACGCCTTACGTAAACGGCGTAGATTACAACGACGGGTGCAAGTACGTTCGTGAATAGGCGTATCTAGGTCATTTACATATTATGCGCGTAAATCAACGGAAGCGCCCCCAGCGGCCAGCGTAAATATGCACCCAGGATCGGACGGCATAGGAGATGTTACGTCGGTCGGATGGAGGCCAAATTCAGGCGTAACGATTAAAGAGAATAGGGCGCATAGATAGATATGACGGCGCTTTTGTTCACTTACGCTGCTTATCTGTAGATACGCAAGCGTAAGTGCTCTATTTTTTTGTGGAAAAAAACTTGCAATTGTCATTAAAAGTGTGACAGCGCTGAAAACTAAAAATTGGTCCGGGCAGGAAGGGGATGAAAATGTCCTGTATTGAAGCGGTTAATAGTTTTCATTTAGAAATACCTGTATACATTGTGGGCCAGATTCAGGTACATTTGCGTATCTTTGTGGCGGCGTAGCGCATCTCATATGCGCTACGCCGACGTAACATTGAGAGGAAAGCTGAGTATTCACAAAGCACTTGCTCCCATATTTACGCCAGCGTAACGTAAATAGGTCAGCGTAAGCCTGCCTAATTCAAAGTAGGCAGGAAGTGGGCGTGTTGTATTAAAATGAATCGTGACCCCGTGTAAATGCATGGCCTTACGAACGGCGCATGCGCGCGCATGCTCAGAATCATGTCGCATATACTCCCTAAGATACGACGGATCAATGCGTACGACGTGAACGTAACTTACGCCCAGCCCCATTCACGTACGGCTTACGTAAACAACGTAAAATACGACGGCTGTTCAGACGTTTCCGACGTTCATACCTTAAAATGACTTTATGAGGGGTAAACTTACGCCGGACGTACGCCTTACGTAAACGGCGTAGCTTACTGCGACGGGCACAAGTACGTTCGAGAATCGGCGTATCTAGGTCATTTACATATTCAACGCGAAAATCAACGGAATCGCCCCTAGCGGCCAGTGTAAATATGCACCCAAGATACGACGGCGTAGGAGACTTACGTCGGTCGGATGGAGCCAGAATTCAGGCGTATCTGGTTTTAGGAATACGGCGCATAGATACGACGGCGCATACTAGAACTTATGCGGCGTATCAACAGATACACGGCGTAAGTTGTCTCTGAATCTGGGCCTGTGAGTTTAGCCTTTTAATGGCAAATACATTTGTAAAGTACATTGAAACTTTAAAGAATTAACTTTTTATTTCTCTCCAGCTAAGGCAGAATTGCATCTCTGATCTCTCTCCACTCGTATTGCCTTACATTATACAGTAATGGGTCATGGGAATATAATTGTTTGATACCTGCTGTTTGATTTAACATGCTTGAAATTATTTAACTCAGTGTGTAATGTATCTCTCAACTAAACTAATGCTAATTGAGTTTATTCTTCGTCAGGTCACCAAATAGCTAATGATAACATTTTACCACCGATGAAGTAATCTGTAACAACGAGGACTCCTAGGAGGAGACATCAAAGAATCTTTATGGTCAACGGAAGGATGAAGTTTACCAGCAGACATTTCCTTTATCAGATATTGTGTTAGTTACGCTGATATTTGATAAAGGCAGGAAAGTTTTGTACAGTAGGCTGGTATCGGGTAACTTGTGATGGTGATCAACCGTTATTATTCATAAAATTAGCATGGTCATTAAAGTGTTTAGTAGCACTTGGAGGTCACCGACTGAAAGAGGGGCAGCCTGGCAACTTTGACCACATTTTTAAGTCAGTTAGAGCTTCTTGATTATTTAGTTTGTAAGAAAATCTCCACCAAAAAGCAAAAAATCATAACATATTCTTGTATATTTATTTACAGCTATACCTTCATTTAGTCCTTAAAGTGGTATTAAAGCATATGTAAAGCTTTGTTTTGTTCTTTATCTAACAAACATGTTATACTCACCTTCTCTGTGCAGTTGGTTTTGCACAAAGTGACCCCAATTCTCCTCTTCTGGGGTCTGTTTGCTCCTGTCTTCCCCTCTTCTTGAGTGCCCCGTTGGAGAGCCGCATTAAAGTTGATGTAAACCCAATTCATGAAATTTGAGCTGGGCACATATATCTGCAGTGTTTTCTTATCTCTCTTCAAATAGCTAAGTCCCGTAGCTCTCTCCTGACCGGTTCTTCTGTTATCAGCCTGACAAATTCTCAGACACATCAGATAAAAGCAGCCTGAAATTTCTGTCCAGGGAGGTTGCTATAAATAGATTAGCAGGCTGCTGGCCCTGTTACAAAACACCTCTGAGAGTCTCTGCCTATGATGAGAGGGGGTGTGTGCCTTTCCTCCAATCAGCAATTTTAGCTATCTTGGCTGTATGCCCAGACATCATACTCTGTGTTAAACAGGAAGAGAACATTTCCTAACACGATCTGAACTTTCTAAATAGTATATAAATGTGAAGCTATACATGTTAAAACCTATGTAGGGAGATTTGGTTCATTTCTGTGTATCAAACATGTCATACTTACCTGCTCTATGCAGTGGTTTTGCACAGAGCAGCCCTAATCATCTTCTTCTTGGGTCCCCCGCCAGCTCTTCTGATGATACGGTCTTTTTTTTTTGGAGCAGTGATTTTACCTGCTTGCCGACCAGCCGCCGCAGTTATACGGCGGCAGGTCGGCTCTGCTGGGCGAGAGCACGTAGCTATACGTCACCTCGCAGAGCAGCCAATAGGGGCGCGCGCGTGTCCGGTGGTCGTGATCACCGCCCCGGCACCCGCGATCACTCGTTACAGAGCGAGAACCGGGAGCTGTGTGTGTAAACACACAGCTCCTGGTCCTGTCAGGGGGGGAAATTACCTATCGTCTGTTCATACAATGTATGAACAGCGATTTGTAATTTCCCCATGTCAGTCCACCCCCCCTTCAGTTAGAACACACCCAGGGAACATGATTAACCCCTTCCTCGCCCCTAGTGTTAACCCCTTCACTGCCAGTGGCATTTTTATAGTAATCAATGCATTTTTATAGCACTGATCGCTATAAAAATGCCAATGGTCCCAAAAATGTGTCCGAAGTGTCCGCCATATTGTCGCAGTACCGATAAAAATCGCTGATCGCCGCCATTACTAGTTAAAAAAAAAATATTAAGAAAAATGCCATAAAACTATCCCCTATTTTGTAAACACTATAACTTTTGCGCAAACCAATCAATAAACGCTTATTGAGATATTTGTTTATGAAAAATATATAGACAAATACGGTTGACTGCGGTTCTAGGAACAAGCCAGTGACCGGCTAACTGGGGATCATGGAATGTTTTTAAGAACTTCCTGGGGTATGAAGAACTTGATTCCAGAGTACTCTGTCCAGTCTTCATAATGAGGCGTGCTCTGTTTCGGGGTATGATGCAGAAGCCCGTTCGATAACCAATTTCAAGCTGGGCAGTATTAACAAAAAATTCTGGGCAGAAAGAATGGTTCTCAGGAGAGAAGGTTCAGTAGATTTTGGGAACATCCGGCATAGGGTGTTTGCCTTCCGGTTCTTGGATTCAGGTCTGTATGTCAAGTGAAAATAAAACAGTTGAAATATAAGGCCCATCTGGCCTGCCGGAGCCGTAGACGCTTAGCGGACCTCAAATACTCCAGGTTCTTGTGGTCAGTAAAGATCATGACTGGGTGACTGGTTTGAGACCCTTAACTGTCTCTAACCATCCATGGGAGATGATCTCCATGGATTTCATTGTGGCTCTTCCGCCCTCGGAAGGATTAACTACCATCTTGGTGATGGTGGATCGCCTGTCAAAGATGGCCCACTTCCTGCCCATGGTAGGCACACCCTCCACTGCAGAGACAGCTCACATGTTCATCAGAGAGATTGTGAGACTCCATGGTTTATGCAACATCATTGTCTCGGATCGAGAGGTACAGTTTATTTCTAGGTTTTGAACAGCTCTTTTTAAAGCCCTGAGTGTGGAACTCTGTCCTTTTTCAGCCTACCATCCCCAAAGCAACGGTCAAACCAAGTGCAGAAACCAAACCCTGGAGCAGTTCCTACGTTGCTTCTCAGCTTTATTCCCAAGACAATTGGGTTTCTCTGCTTCCAATGGCAGAGTTTGCTTACAACAACTCATTACACTCTGCTACCAACCAGGGAGGAAAAAGGAGGGAGTTTGGGACTTTGAATGAGGTGCATATGTGGTGCATCTCCATCCCTGGTTCGGAAAATTATAAACGGGACATTTGGGACTTTAGATGAGGCTGCAGACATGATGCGGGTAAAAAAGGTACATATTTATTGATCATATAAATGCATAGCATGCATCAAAATCAGAAGACATGTAAAAGGAACGATCATTTCAAATAAATGTAATTTCATAATACTTGCCACACACATAAATATGTGCATGTGCAGTAAAAGCAACAAGGATACAACAGTGCATAGCCAGGTGCCACATGATAATCTGTATTGATTGGTAGATACATTAAATGAATGTGCATATGTACAGATGTCATATTGACAGCAATGGCGAAGAGGATAAAAATACAATAACCAGTAAAAAACATGGAGAGTACAGTTGATCAAAGCGGATAATGCAATGAAAATATATGTTACATCCATAATATCCCAACGCGTTTCGTGTAAATAGAACATTCTTCAGGGGCGGATGCTTGGAGTATCTAAAAAACATATATAATATAATAAAGTATAATTTATTGATACAATAGGTGATCATAGTAGGTTAGAGATGGAACATAGATGATTACCTTGGGTACTCACATGGAATCTTAGGTAAGTGGATGCGGTAGGTATGGAGCCAAGGCCAAAAAGGTAGGTCCTTCCTAAAGAAGTGGGGTGCTCCATGGAAGACACTCTACCTATATCTTCTACCTTCAGTTATGAACTTTTTGTTAATATGATATAATTGGTGTCTTTTACTCTGTGGAGGTATCTGAGGGAGATTCATTTTATAGTATTTGACTCTGTCTTTTATCTGAATGTTTTTATACATGTTGGAACAATAAAATGTATTGATTGTATTCATGTGTTCTTGCTGGCACCTTAAAGGTCCATCCTGTTCTTCTCATTTTTTGACCGTATTATAGGATGTTGGTGTCTTTTAGCAATACCTAACCTTTTTTATATCCTACTGGGCTTACAACTTGTATGATGAGCTATGGGAGATTAAATCTTGTGTCTTGTGTGAATGGGACACAGATAACACAGGTCTAAAATCAATCAGATGAAAGTGGGAGAATGATGGAAGACTTTTTGTGTGTGCAAATAAGAATGGTTGCATCACTGGGCCAAAAGTTGATATAAATGTTGTAATGCTTTCTAATAAGCATAATAAGGTGGTTATAAATGAATGTGTTTCACATGCGTCCCATCCCCAACACTGTAACTTACAATGGGACGGTTAAGCCCCTGTGCTGCCCACAAATCAGCGCTGAAAATCATCAGCGGCACGCAGCCAGCGTCCCTTCCCAGTGTTTTAAAATGTACAGCACCCCTGGCTTCCCTTTAGACGTGCACTTCTCCCTTCCTGCCACTGGGTGCTGCTTGTATATAAAAGTGAATTAGAATGTGATTTTAGAGCATCCCCAGCTTGATCTACAAAAGGCTGACTTCTGCATGTCCTGCTCCAAGGTATGTCACTGTTTGCTAACGTATTATGCAAATAGAAGTTTTCTGTAGAGTGTGCCCAAAGTCTTTATAATATTTGATGATTCACTGCAGGTCTGGTCAGTGTTTTAAAAAGTTCCTCTATTTGCACATGGCCTGGCATGGGGTCACAGCACCGTCTGTCCATTCTGCTTTAGCACTATGGGACCCCATGCCATGCCATGTGTAAAATAGAGGAACTCTTTAAATCACAGACCAGACCTGCAGTCCAGGCTGAGTAAGGCCTCAGAGCACATGGCATTACTGTCTGTATTTAACTGCTTGATGGGCTTATTTTGGGCCTGGCTGGTTCACATGTATGTGTTTTGGCGGCCCACATTTGCGCAGGCCCAGCAGCCCATTCATTTGAATGGGCCGCCATGTTTGCGTTTCCTGCAAAGAAAAGCGCATGCCTCATGTAATAGGCTGCGCACACGGAACACCAATGCCCATCAAGCAATGAAATACAGCACTGTCTGTCCATTCTGCTGTCTGCTGTGACTTATCTGCAGTTCCCGCACTGTCAAACTTGCTGCATTTTTAGACGTTTAGGTCACGCTTTCAAAAACACAGTGCGTTTGTGTGTGCAAGAACTGCAGGTAAGTAGCATGGTGCAAAAGCAGAATGGATTTCAAGGCAACTGTATTTTTAAAATGCTGAATGCACCTTTTTTTTGCAGGAAACAAAGGCATGGCAGCCCATTCAAATCAATAGGCTGCTGTGCCTGCACAAATGAGGGCCGCCAAAAAACATACATGTGAACCAGCCAGGCCCAAAATAAGCTGGAGGGGGGCCCAAAAAAATGTTTGCCCAGGGCCCAAACCATATTAAAGACGGCCCTGAAGGGCAACAGTTTGGATAACCCTGTTCTAAGCAAATATATCTTGTTATTTCATAAATGTGCAGATGTTGCAAAAATGCAAAACCCTACCCATTTTATTAAACAGCTGGTTCAGTGGGTGCAAAAGTCCATGTTTTTGGCTGGTGTATGATCTACCGAATCTGCGAAAAAAGTCATAAAGCCTGCTGTATATCCCGTTGACCTCCTTATTTTCCCTTTAACAATCTTGGTTCAAGGGTGTTGGAATTATGGAAAATTGAACATCAAAGTTGGAAAATAATTTCCAGGGTATATCATTTACCATAAATTAAAAGAAAACTAAATACCCATTTGATCAGAGCTGAAGGTCACTGGACCTCTCTATATTTTAAAGAAGATATGTTTTGAAAAACAAGGATGCATAAATATTTCCCTTGGGAACATCCCTTAGCTTTAATCATGATCAAGCTAAAGCATAAAAAAATCAGCTGTACTGTATAGTCATAAGATCTAGCTGGAGCTGTACAAGAGTGATTAATCACTTTCATCCACATGCCTTGTTCATTTAAGCATTTGCGAGACAGGCATCCAGAATGCCCATCACAGCTAAATGTCAGCAGCTCCTTCTCTTTCCAGTTACAGATGAATTGTTAGTTAGAGATATTTCATCCTGTAATGCCCAATGCCTGAACTGGAGCATGCGTCCCAGCAAGGTTATGTTCTTCTCATTCGTCTGCTGTCCTGGTGTCCTCCTCAAATATCTGTTTAGCTTCACTTCTCAACTTTCAAGCCAGGTTCAAATGGCCATCCACTCTCCCTTCATCCTCAGGTCCAAGGCCTTCATTAGACAAGCCAGTTGATTGATGAGACTTAGCGAGAGGCTGCTACAGAAGACAAATGTCGGACAGTCAGAGTACATTTACATGCCATTCAAAGGAGTCAACTGTCTCAGTAAAGGGAGAATTATGGAGGATTCTTGTTATTCCAGAGCATTCTCAGAATGATAGAAAACATGGACAGCAATACTACAGGGTGAGAAAGTAATTCCTTGCGGTGACATTATGTCAAAATATTACTGACTTATCATATATGTCTGTAGTGATCATCTTGATGACCCCAAGATATGCTATCCCATTTCTTAAGGAGGATTTATTTATAGCTTGGCCAGTAATATTGAAGGATTATATTAATCCGTTGAATAAGTGCTAATGGACTTGGTTATAGTTTCATTAGTATTCTTTATAGCCATAATGCTGCATGAGTACATTAGCATGGAGCTTTAAAAATGAATTTACTTTGCTCTGTATTAAAAGGATGTATTTTTCTTTTATGCCAGACCACGTTGGCTCTTCTTCTGAAGATTGCTTGCTTGTTGTAACAATCCAGAATCAGCCACTGGAGGACGCCATTTTCTCATTAGAATATCAGAGCCCCTTCACTTCAGAAGCCCCTTTGTAAGCCTATCCAGCTGTTACAAACAGATTTTCCAATCAACCGTGAAATTTATTATAAAATGTATTTGTAAAGTAGACAATTTTTGTCTCTGTTATATATTTAGGTGTTGCTTTATGGAAGGTATAGCAACATGTACTTCCAATGAGACAGTGGTATACTAGTGCACTCTTAACATAATATACATAGATGTCCCTAGGGAGAAGTCAGAACATACTGCAATTAAACATTTTGTTGTAACAGACAGGGTCAATTGACAAAGATTTAACACAAGGATAATGCTCTGCAATTTACCATAGTAATTGTAGCTTTTAACTTTCACTGGGCTCAGCAGAAAACACCTGTCACTTTTTTTGAAAATAAATATATTTATACTGGTGGGATAGCTTTTGGAATTGCGCCTAATAAGCTCAATGCAGAAAGTTTTAACACAAGAATGAGGATTGTTATTGTATCCATATGACTGTAATGTTTAAATCTCATTGGACTGAAAATAACTGTCACTTTAAAAAAAACAAATATGTGAGTCGAATTTAATAAATGCAGTTTGTCAGATTCAGCCCTGGCCGGTAGTTTTCATTTTATTTTAATGAACTAGCCCTAAATATTGCCAAGTCCAGCATAGAAGAGTTTAAAGACATTTTAATTGTTTTTCAGATTTTTCGAATGCGATTATTGCCAGCATCTATATCCACTAGCAATAATCATTGTGTTCTCCTGGCAAGGACAGCTACCCATGCCCATGGTTGCAGGAAAGAAAATCACATCTTATATTCTTCCATGGCCTGCCTTATATGGAGAAGGAGTTGGTTTCAGACCTAATTTGTTAATGGTAAAAGGGGTACCGCCAACATGTTTTGCGACATTTGGACTCCTGATGACGTGGAACCACTTTGGAGACTCTTTCAGCGTCTGAGTTTTTCCCAAATGCTTCTCATACACTTCTCAACACCTTTATGGCATTTGGGAAGCAATCGAGGAGCTTCTGATGTTGAATTTCTTTCATTCTGGTAGCAATAGTCAACAAAGCTGGCTGCTAAAAGGAGTCAAAATAACCTGCTCAAGTGCTTGTTAAACGCATTGCAAATACATGTCATCACTTGATAAGCCCATGCTGTGTTTGGTAAGTTGTGATATTAAACACCCATGTGAACTAGCTCAGTATTGCAGGGTTTCTATTATTTCCCCCCCTTAAAAAAAAAAAAAAAAGTGGGCGATAACTTATAATATACAATACAATGTGAACATATTCATAATACAAGTAATGATATGTATATGAAGTGGTAAAAATAAATGATAATTAAAAGTCCATAAGTGACAAATTCCCAACACCGTAATATCTTCAACATCAAATTCTTGTTTGTTGAACTCTTGTGCCCAAAAGTGTGAATATAAAGTCACCGGAAATGTTGGACCCCTTTTTACAGGTAGGTCAAAATGTGCTGTTGCCCCCTAGGCTGATAACTCCTAGTCTTTAACTTTACTAGCCACTTAGCCTGCTGTGCAAACTTTTGGTGCTATATAAATCCTGTATATTATAAAATATAATATATAACTTATATAATTTTGGTTCCAAAAAGTTTTAAAAGTCTCAGTTAGGTATCTGATTTGTGCAAACCAATCAATATGAGCTCATTGGGAATTTTTTTCCCAAAAATATTGGCCTAAATTGATTAAGAATTTCGATTTTTCTTTAAATTTTATTGTGTATGTTTCATAGCAGAAAGTAAAAAATATTGTTATTTTTTTCAAAATTGTCAGTCTTTTTTTGTTTGTTTTTTGTTTATAGCGCAAAAAGTAAAAACCACAGAGGTGATGAAATACCACCAAAATAATCTCTATTTGTGGGAAAAAAAGGACAACTTTTTTATTTAAAAAGGTAAACCTTCTGGTTCAAGAAGAAGTATTGTCAGAATTCTAAAATCCTTGTTAAATCCCTACAGAGCCACAGTTCACACAGCAGCACAATTAGGCAAGATGAAGGAGACAAATACTAAATCATCTCATTAGCTGGCATATATTGTTGTGGGCTTGTGTTTTTGTGAAAGACAGTGCTACTCTCCAGTGTCATCATTAACAACACAAGCCAACAGTTAAAACTATATGTTCTCTCCATATTTGAAATATGAGTCTGAGGCAGTGACTGGCTGGAAGACAGGCAGGTATGAGCTCAGTAGCTTTCTATTCAGTAAAAAAACAAGAATGCAGGGGAAGCACATGACTTCATGATTATAATGCAGAGCTAACATAATAACTTCAGTGCTTCAGTGCCAGTTGTAGGGAACGCCCATAAATTGAACTTCAGCCTGGTGTGGACCTACAACCATCACTGATATGGAAATGCCATTTTATTTAATTCCCTGGGGGATTCAATAAGAATTTTAAAATTCTAGTGATACATCTTCTTTAACTCTACAGCATCTACCAAAACTGAAATGTCAGTTTTGAATGGGTGGATTCGGTATATGGCAAAAGAGATATAATTTTCTTAAAATGTAGTTATATACTTTTTATTTGAAAATACATTATGGTTCCATATTAAAATGTTTTAATTTTTCTTTTATTCAGTGAATGTAATATATTACATATTATTCTTTCATATATTTCATTTGCAGCCACCAGACAATGAGATGTGTTGGAGCACCTGCTGTGCTGTGAAATAGAACTGAATTTGTTTATGTAGACCTCTAAATAACTTAGAGAAGAAACATTCCCCCCTTGTATTATCTGACTTACTAATTAATAAGCAGGCTTCCAACAAATATTGAGGCTGTGCTAAGCTATTTTTAGCATGCTTTGCAGACAGAGTAAGTACCTCTCATCCAAATGTAAAATTTGTCAAATGAATACAATTAAATACAAATAATTATAAAAAAAAATGATATGACAGCAATATATAAGGTGCCATTTCTGACCTTTTGCTGCTTTGGTTCAAGTACCAGGTGACTCACTGGCATATATATATATTCAGTATCCCACAAAAGTGAGTACATTCATCACATCTTTGTAAATATTTTATTATATCTTTTCATGTGACACAGAAATTACACTTTAATGACTCTGATCCAAATTACAATGTTCAAATAGGGCCTTTGTCGCAGCTTGGCTGTGCTGTGGGCTCATTCTGTTGTTGCTGGGTGCTATCTCAGCCCAGGGCGACAGGTGGCAGCAGCAGAGTCGAGACTTGGGTGTTATTTTCCAGCAGCCAATCAGGAGGGAGTGTCCTCGCTGGGCATGCTGGGAGAGGGTACTTATGGGACAGACGCCATCGAGTCTGGGTTCTTCTTCTTCCAGTGTTGCACCCACCTTTAGGGTAACCACATCACGCCGCACCGGCGTTATGGCCTGCCACGCGGTGTTCCTGGTTCTGGGACCATGTTGGTCCGGAACGTTTGAGCAACGGCGGGGACCCAGTGATCGACTGGGTTCCCACTTTTGAAGATCCCAAGCGGTAGAGCTGTTCGGTGGGGAGTCCGTCTGAGGAGCGCCGATGAGAGGCTGGCGGTCCAAAAGGATTTCGACAAACCACTGAGGATCAAGGTAGCTGGACACTGAAGGATTGATCACCTGCAAGTCGGTACCTGGGCGACATTAAGAAGGAGATCCAGGCGTTATTCTTCCGAGGAGGATTGCCTCCGCATTTGCAATCAGAGAGGGCCTGTGGCAGAGGTGTCCCTGAAGTCCATTCCAGGAGGGTCTGTGGCAGAGACTTTTCCTCAAAAGGTTTGAGTGATACTCCGGCTGCCAGGTCAGTGAGAGAGGCCTGTCCGGGTACGTTAATCCCACTCAGTCAGGAGTGGTACGGAAAGTGTTACGTATGGGAGCAGGACTGTTCCAAATACTACGCCTGAATCTGCTGTTCTCCTTCTTCCAAACTCTATTCTTTCATCACCTTTCATTTCATTGCTTTTACCTGGCTGGGTAATAAAGAGCACAGAAAAGACACTTGTTGTGGACATTCCTTTACTACTGCTATATGCACCATTCACCCCTAGGAATTCGGAAGAGCCACAAGGTAAATGTGCCACCAAAAACAATCCAGCAGCTCCTCCGGAGGTAGTGCTACAAGTGTAAATTTGCTGTCCCCTCAAAAGAACTCAACACACAGCCATAAATGTCTAAACCCGTTGGCAACAAAAGTGAGTACACACCTAAGGGAAAATGTCCACATTGGGCCCAAAGTGTCAATATTTTGTGTGGCCACCATTATTTTCTAGCACTGCCTTAACCCTCTTGGGCATGGAGTTCACCAGATCTTCACAGGTTGCCACTGGAGTCCTCTTCCACTCCTCCATGATGACATCATGGAGCTGGTGGATGTTAGAGACCTTGCGCTCCTCCACCTTCCCTATGAAGATGCCCTACATATGCTCTATAGGGCTTAGGTCTGGTGACATGTTTGGCCATTCCATCACCTTTACCCTCAGATTCTTTAGCAAGGCAGTGGTTGTCTTGGAGGTGTGTTTGGGGTCGTTATCATGTTGGAATACTGCCCTGCGGCCCAGTCTCCAAAGGGAGGGGATCGTGCTCTGCTTCAGTATGTCATAGTACATGATGGCATTCATGGTTCCCTCAATGAACTGTAGCTCCCCAGTGCCGGTAGCACTTATGCAGCCCCAGACCATGACACTGCCACCACCATGCTTGACTGTAGGCAAGACACACTTGTCTTTGTACTCCTCACCTGGTTGCCGCCACACACACTTGACATTATCTGAACCAAATAAGTTTATCTTGGTCTCATCAGACCACAGGGCATGGTTCCAGTAATCCATGCCCTTTGCTTGTCTTTAGCAAACTGTTTGTGAGCTTTCTTGTGCATCATCTTTAGAAGAGGCTTCCTTTTGGGGTGCCAGCCTTGCAGACCAATTTGATGCAGTGTGTGGTGTATGGTCTAAGCACTGATAGGCTGATCTCCCACCCCTTCAACCTCTGCAGCAATGCTGGCAGCACACATATGGCTATTTCCCAAAACCAACCTCTGGATATAATGTTGAGCACGTACACTCAACTTCTTTAGTCGACCATGGCAAGGCCTGTTCTGAGTGGAACCTGTCCTGTTAAACCGCTGTATGATCTTGGCCACCGTTCTGCAGCTCAGTGTTTCAGGGTCTTGGCAATCTTCTCTAGGGCCCTAGGCCATCTTTATGTAGAGCAAAGAAAAAATAAAGCTGCTGGAATGGCCCATCCAATCACCTGACTTGAATCCAATAGAAAATCTATGGAACTAACTAAAGATCAGTGTTCATAGAAGAGTCCCACAGAACCTTCAATATTTGAAGACTGTGTGGAAGAATGGGCCAAAGTCACACCTGAGCAATGCATGCAACTAGTTTCTCCAAACAGGAGTCTTGAAGCTGTCATTACCAACAAAGGATTTTGTACAAAGTATTAAATACATTTCAGTTAGCATGTTCAATATTTTCATTCCATTTTATTACACATACTGTAACTTAATTTCTGAACTTACTTGTTTTGGTGTCTTTGTATGAATTGATTGCATGGGTTGTTACCGACATGTGAATAAAATTTCATGTCAATAGCACCTTTAAAAATATATTTACCTAGAAAAATGGTGGCTTGTTCCATACTTATTTTACCCACCATATATATATTACAGTACATACGTTTAGCGCTTGAGCATTACTTCAATACCCAGAATAAATTATTATTCTGCCCTATGAAATTAATTAACTGCCAAGCGCTTGACATGCCTAAACACAGAAAAATACACTTTATGTGCTAAACTTTAGGCGTGTTTTTGAAGTTGATTTTCTCCCGCCAGGAGAGGTGAACATGAGGCCTTAGGAGCCCCCTTACCTGCCACAGGATTGGCACTACAGTCCATTCCAATCTTGGGAGGGGGGGGGGGTAAAAAGAACATAGGGAGGGGGGGTAAAAAGAGCATGGGGGGAATAAAAAAAACATAGGGAGGGGCGGGGGAGGGGTAAAAAAAAACATGGGGATGGGGGAGTTAAAAGAACATAGGGAGATGGGGAGGGGAGTAAGAAAGACACAGGGGGGAGTAAAAAGAACTTTGCGTGGGTGCGTGCGTGCCGGGGGGGGGGGGGTTAGGGGGTTTCCATGTCCATTTTGCTTGGGGCCCCCAAATTCCTTTAACCGGCCCTGCTTGCATGTTTGGGCCTTTTGTGCATTTCTTGCAGATCTGTGCAGAAATCCAGCATGAAACAACCCCTGTACTTTGTTTCTGTGTAAAAGCTTCCTATAATGCAGACTAGTCCCTGTTTCTCTCTCTTCTTATACAGGCATTCTAGTGGTTGGACCTGCTGGGTCCAATCCACAGCTCTGCTCTATGTGCAGGCTTTATGCAGTCCCATGATGATGTCACTGCTACTTTTTTAAAGTAATACTTGGGTTTGTAAATGCATTTGGCACATGCACAGTGGAAGATCCTTTGTATTTGGATTACATTTTTTATGGCTACATTTCAGCTTTAATCAACAAAGCTAAGTCACCTTCTTGCTTCCATCCTTTGATCAGATAAAGAAGAAGCATCCATTAACAGATGGTGTCATCCCTTTGCTCTCATCCTCTGGTCTGCATACTCCTTGTTAGCACATATGGCTACACATAGGCTTGAGCACAGGGTGTGCCAGATGTGCCTGGGCACACCCTAATCATTCCATGAAACCTGATGTTTCATCAAAGCCCCCTAATGGGGCTCCTAAACTGTAAAAAATAAATAAAATTGAATTATAATAAATTAAAAACTACTGACACCACTGCTCTTCTGACACTGCCCATTGCTCTACTGACACTGTGAGTATATTTGTTTGAGCTTTGGGGTGCACACCCTAATGCCATAGACTGTGCACACCTATGTGGAGTTCCACCCAAAAACCTCTGCTTTTCAAAACCTTCCCGCCCGTCACTTTGCCACCTTTCAGGGGGGAGCAGATACCTGTCTAATACAGTTATTTTGCTCCCACTTCCGGCCATAGATAGCCCAGCCACCCACGGGTACCTACACCACTTCCTTCGTCCCTCGCTGTCTTCTGGGAGACACATAGGTCCCAGAAGACAGAAGGGAGCAGTGAAATTGCGCAGCACGAGTCGCGCATGCACAGTAGGTAACCAGGACGTGAAGCCGCAAGGCTGATTCCCTTACTGAAGATGGCGGCGGCAGTACCCGAGAGTTGATCGATAGATCGGCTTCGGGTGCCGACATTGCGGGCGCCCTGGACAGGTAAGTTTGCATATTTTAGAAGTCAGCAGCTGCAGTATTTGTAGCTGCTGACTTAAAAGAAAAAAATTTGGGCAGACCTCCGCTTTAAGCAAATAATCCTTACCCTTTTTGTGTGGAAAATTATTCTGTAGGAAATGTTGTAGCGCAGTTTGTCTTTGTTGCATAGAGATTTAAGGATTAAGTAAGGAGACATTTTTCTGTAGGTTACATATCTTGTGACACAGCAAAACAAATAGCGCTTCCATCACTTCAAAGGCTAACATATTTATCATAAGTGTCCTCATTCTTCATGTTTTCTCCCTGTAGATGATGATTCACTGAAAACAATAGTTGGAGAGAGCTACTAGCATGCAGCTGAGATAACATAGACATGTAAACCAGGGTCTTGCAGTCAGGGGAGGCAGGTAAGGCAGAGCCATGAACATAAAAAACACACACAAAAAAGCACGATTGAGCTTCAAGGTTTGTAGCTTGGCGACTTGGGGTCACAGAGCCCCCAAATTTGGGAGGTAGGTAGCTGAGGTCAAAATTTGGGGCTCTTAAGACCTATGGTTCTGGGCTCCTTGTAGAAGCTACATACAGAGCGGCCAGTTTAAATACAAGCTGACACACTCTGCAGCAGACTGAAAGGATGAGCTCACAGTGCCTCTCACTTCTTGTCAGAGGCACTGAGCTCAATGGACAGTTTGGAGTCTTGGACCAATGGAAAAGTACCATTGGCCCAAGCTGTCCAATAAAAATGCTGCAGTGGAGGCACACCTCTCACTGCAGTGCCATAGAAGGGGCATGTACTGTATCTAAAAGACAAATGCTCCCTTCCAGCCCAGCCCTCTTAACTAAAAGGAAAAAACATGGGTTTATGGGTATAAGATTTACCTACAATCCCACACAGATAAGAGAGAGAATGAGAATCTGCTGCTGTTGAAAAGGTACTGTTTATATCAACTAAATCATTTATGGATATGCTATATGTTATAACATAATAACTTATTGTTTATCTATTTACTGTGAAATTACTGGTTGGAAGTTATAACTTCAAACTTCAGTAATTTAACTGTTAAGCCACCTGCTTGAGTACAGTTTTAAAAAATATAGTAAATTACCTTAAAAACAATATACAATATATAAAACCATAATTTTTTTGCTAGAAAATTACTCAGAACCCCCCCAAACATTATATATATATATATATATATATATATATATATATATATATATATACACACATACATATATTTTTAGCAAACACTCCGAAGAAAAAAATGGTGGTCGTTGCAACTTTCTATGTCACACGGTATTTGTGCAGCAGTTTTTCAAATGCGTTAAAAAAAAAACTTCCATGAATAAAAAAAAAAAAAAAAAAAACACGAAAGTTAGCCCGATTTTTTTGTATGATGTGAAAGATGATGTTACATCAAGTAAATAGATACTTAACATGTCACACTTTAAAATTGCGCACACTTGTGGAATGGCACCAAACTACAGTACTTGAAAAGATCTTCATAGGCGACGCTGTACATTCTTTTACAGGTTACGTGTTTAGAGTTACAGAGGAAGTCTAGTGCTAGAGTTATTGCTCTCACTGTAACGATCGTGGCGTATGTAACCTGTGTGTATCTGGCTCTGATACCAGCCAGTGCCTCACTAGCCACTGACTAGGGTTGTCCCGATACCACTTTTTTAGGACCGAGTACAAGTACCGATACTTTTTTTCAAGTAGTCGCCGATACCGAATACTGATACTTTTTTTAAATGTGTCCCCAAATGCAGCCATGTCCCCCCCATATGCAGCCATATCCCCCACATATGCAGCCATGTCCCTCTAGCCATGTCCCTCACATATGCAGCCATGTCCCTCTAGCCATGTCCCTCACATATGCAGCCATGTCCCTCTAGCCATGTCCCTCACATATGCAGCAATGTCCCTCTAGCCATGTCCCTCACATATGCAGCAATGTCCCTCTAGCCATGTCCCTCACATATGCAGCCATGTCCCTCTAGCCATGTCCCTCACATATGCAGCCATGTCCCTCACATATGCAGCAATGTCCCTCTAGCCATGTCCCTCACATATGCAGCAATGTCCCTCTAGCCATGTCCCTCGATGCGGCGGCGCGATGCGGCGGCAGCGGCGGGGGGGAAAGGGGGGGGAAAGTATTCTATTTAGGTATCGGGGGTATTTGCGCGAGTACGAGTACTCCCGCAAATACTCGGTATCGGTCACGATACCGATACTGGTATCGGTATCTGGACAACCCTACCACTGACCTTACCACACGTCCCTGATGTAAACAGTATTATAAATAAAATAAAACTACGACTAATAGTAATAAAAATAATAATAATAATCATAATATGCTCTACAATGAAGAAATCTTTGAACAAAAGCCTTTAAGGCAGAATTACTAAGTGCAATAGAGGATGTAGGTTTAAACAGCCTGACTATGGCTTTTAAAAATAAAAATAAAGTATTTAAGTGTTACTAAACCCAGGACCCTGTATTCATTATATGGTCTCCCACAGTACACAGAACATGGAAATGCAATTATTTTAGTAAATATAAACTGCTAAATACCTTTTCTTATCAGCACTATATAGCAGTCTTGTGACCCCTATAAGTGTCTACTTAAAGCTTGTAGGAGGAGTTTTCATTCTACTCTGACTTTCCTATGAGGCTGCAGGACCCTTGACCCTTTGTTTGAACAGTGCTGATAGGCCCTGTGCTGATTACATTCACCCTTCTATAGAAAAAAAAAAGACTCTAGCAATACACACCAAACTGAGCATGTGCTCCAAAGGCTCTGTCTTATCAGGAGATGGTTAGGGGACAGTGGAAGAAGGGGAGGATCAGAGAAGATAGGATAAAAACAGCCTTTCTACACAATGCAGAGGATTAACAGCTTAAGTTCCACAGTGAGTATAACAAGAATGTTTTACTGCATATACAGATTTTACTGTTGTGGGTGTAGTAACACTTTACCACCTCAATACAGGGCACTTTCACCCCCTACCTGCCCAGGCCATTTTTCCCGCTTTTAGCACTTTGAATGACAATTGCACGGCCATGCAACACTGTACCCAAATGAATTGGGTGCAAGCAGCATCTTTAGGGCAGTGGAGGAGCGGTGTATACAACTTTGCCTATAGTTCAACTTTAATGAGCATCTCGGAGGGCCTGCAGATGCTTGTGTTCATCTTCAAATAAATTCCTGTGTAGTCCCTATGTTGTCCATTGGATCATTGGCTAAGGGTATACATAGAGCTGTAACATCAAGTCAATATTATAGCCCAACTCTGGAATGATATCACCCCTCCTTTAGGCTGTGAGTGGTTGTTCGATGTAATTGTGCCTATGAATAAGGTAATTTGACTCTCCCCTTAAAATGTATATATATACCAAAGAACAAAAAACTTAAGATATTGCAGCTTACCAGCACTAAGATGTGGCTAGTGTGTAAGTTTTCTATTTTAAGGCTTTTTTGACAATATTTTTACCCTATTCTACTATTAACACAATTTCTGTTCTAATGCAACAGACATCTTACGGGGATATCCCCTGAAGACATCCGTTGCACCAGACAAAACGCGCGTAGGGTGAGGCCAGTGGTATATGATGTTGTACACCTCAGATAAGGTGTGTTTTGCCTGTGTTATTCTAACTTATGTCAGTATATCTACTTTCTAAAAAATCATGTGATTTTAGCATACTGTTATATGGTCTTTTGTTCTTTCTCCTACCCATTGTTATTTTGAGGTGCTGGCTTTGAATAACCATTAAAGCGCTGTGGAGGTGGTGGAGTCAGTGGTATCCTGAGGGATGGACCACTAATTGGATGATTTCTGCGCTGTTGATCTCTTATCATTTAGAGATCATTACTGTTCGGTAAGGGAACTGGCACAATTGTCTGTGAGGTGGTTAGAGATTCTTGCACGTGGACTTTCATAATTTTCAAGATTTTACATTTTGACTTTTATATATTTGAAACACATTGTTTATTATGGTTTAATATGAGTTAACCTTATTTTTTCACATACATATTTTTGTATTGATCACTACAGAGATATTGGTTTTGTGCAGGTTTCAGAGTTATTATTTCAATGGTATACAGTGCATCTGGAAAGTATTTTTTCCAAAATGGATTAAATTCATTATTTTCCTAAAAATTCTACAAATGAAACAATACCCCATAATGACAACGTGAAATAAGCTACTCCTTTGTTATCATGGCTGTGTGCTCAGAGTCATTTTCCTGTTGGAAGAGGAACCTTCGCTCCAGTCTGAGGACCAGAGCACTCTGGAGCAGGTTTTCATCAAGGATGTCTGTACATTTCTGCATTCATTTTTCTCTTGAGCCTAACTAGTCTCCCAGTTCCTCCTGCTGAAAAACATCCCCACAGCATGATGCTGCCACCACCATGCTTCACTGTAGGGATGGTATTGGTTAGGTGATGAGCGGTGGTTTCCTCCAGACATGACGCTTGTCATTCAGGACAAAGAGTCCAATCTTTGTTTCATAAGACCAGAGACATTTTGTTTTTCATGGTCTGAGAGTCCTTCAGGTCCCTTTACTGGGGAGTGGCTTCCGTCTGGCCACTCTACCATACAGGCCTGATTGGTGGAGTGCTGTAAAGATGGTTGTTCTTTTGAAAGGTTCTCCTCTCTCCACAGAGAAATGCTTGAGCTCTGTCAGAGTGACCATTGGGTTGTGGGTCATCTCCCTGACTAAGACCCTTCTCCCTCGATCGCTCAGTTTGGCCAGGCGGCCCGCTAAAGGAGTCCTGGTGGTTGCAAACTTCTTCCATTTACGGATGATGGAAGCCACTGTGCTCATTGGGACTTTCAATGCTGCAGAAATTGTTCTGTACCCTTCCTCAGATCTGTGTCTCGATGCAATCCTGTCTCTGAGGTCCACAGACAAATCCTTGGACCTTATGGCTTGGTTTGTGCTCTGACATGCACTGTTAACTGTGGGACCTTAAATAGACAGGCGTGTGCTTTTCCAAATCATGTCCAATCAACTGAATTTCCCACAGGTGGACTCCAAACAAGTTGTAGAAACATCAGTGGAAAAAGTATGCACCTGAGCTCAATTTTGAGTGTCATGGCAAAGGCTGTAATTTCTTACAAAAGATTTTAAACAAACTTCTTTCATGTTGTCATTATGGGGTATTGTTTGTAGAATTTTGATGAAAATAATTAATTTAATCCATTTTGGATTAAGGCTGTAACATAACAAAATGTGGAACAAGTGAAGTGCTGTGAATACTTTCTAGATGCACTGTATCTAGCAGATCTAAAGGAAGCAAATAAGAGACGTTTATTGTTAGGGTTTATATAAACTTAAATTGTATCTTCAGACAAGTATGAATATTTTTCCTTATAAAATAACTCCTTTAGACAGCATTTATTCTCGAACGGCTCTGTTTTCATTCTTCTTGTGCTGTTGCATACCTTTGCAGCTACATTCCTACAGGTGCTGATATTCCTATCTTAGTACTGCTAGAATGTGAACATTTGAAAATTCTTCTAGAATAAACTGCTTTTATACATCTGTTCTTGAATTGCAAGGTTGTCCTGACTATTAAAGGAAACATGCCATGAAAGAATCTGGAAGGATGCCATTTCTGATCATTCTCTTTGAAAATGCTAGTTGTCTGGTTGGGATCTTGATGTTTTCAGTTGAATGCTTTCTGATCTGCTAACCTGAAACAAATAAAGGTAAAAGCAATTCTAAGGCCCCGTACACACGAGAGGATCGATCCGCTGGAATTTATCCGCGGACCGGTTTCAGCGGATAGATCCCCTGGTGTGTACGATCCAGCGGATATTTTTCCGCGGATATTTTCCGGGCCGATGGATTTCCAGCGGATCAAAATTTCTTGACATGCTAAGAAATCGATCCGCTGGAATCCAGTCCAGCGGATTGATCCGATGGTCTGTACAGACTCACCGGATCAATCCGTCCGAATCCATCCCTCGCATGCGTCGTAAGGATTCGACGCATGCGTGGAAGTCCTTATATTACAGCGTCGCGCACGTCGCCGCGTCATCATTGCGGCGACGGCGCGACACGTCACCGCGGAGGGAATTCCGCGGGGATTTTGATCTCATGGTTAGTACAACCATGAGATCAAAATTCGCCAGAGGATTTATCCGCGGAAACGGTTCTCCGTACCGTTTCCGCGGATCGATCCTCTCGTGTGTACTAGGCCTAACACTTTTCTGACACTCAATTTCAAAATGCATGTTTCAAGGTCTGTAACTTTCTAAGCAACAATTATTTTTTAGGAGGCCAGCACTGGCTGACCTGTACTTTTTCTCATAAAAGGGACTCTTTACTGTCTGAGAGCACTCTGCCTTACAGCTGTGGGTGAGGCTATATTAGTTCCTTTCTTATCTCTTGGTTGAGATTAGCATTATATATTTAATCAATTTTTATTATAATTTTTTGGAAATAAAATAAAACATGTATATATTGAGGAACATGTATAAAATGTGCACATGCATAAGTAAAAATGTGGATGGTAGAATAATTAAAGTGTTACTAAACCCACAACTGTAAAATAAGTCTGTATATGCAGCATAGCATGCTTGTTATACTCACTGTGGAATTTAAGGGGTTAATCCTCTGCATTTTGTAAAAAGGGCTGTTTTATTCTGTATGCATTGATCCTTCCCTCCCTGCACTGTCTATCTGGGGAAAGCCAGCTAACACAGGCAGAGTAGCTGACCTGCACATGCTCAGTTGTGTCTTTTATGCTGGAGAGAACATTCACTTGTTGATAAGAGCTATGATATTGACATCACACATGTGGGTGTGTATACAGTGGAAATCTCCTCCTTCCTGAACTCTCAGCACTGGAGAAACTCTGCAGTTTATCATGTAACCATGGTATACAGATCATCCAAAAAGGTATATAGTGGTAGTATTTTAATGTAAAAAGATGATTTATAAGCTGTGGGCACTGTGGGGGGGGGGGGGGGAATTAACTATTTTCATATTACTGGGTTTAGTAACACTTTAATGTCTACCTGATATGGAAAAGAACAATCACATGAAAGCATAGTACATCCTAATAAATTTCGCTAAAATAACAGGGTGTCAAGTAAACATGTAGTGTAGACTTATAATACTTTGTGGACATTCAATACATAAGTAATAAAGACAAAGATGGTGATATGCTGTTCGGGGGAAAAAAACCTCAAGGAAGCAGCACAGAAGATGTATGGAACTGCCTACTCCAACGCTGCGTTTGCAAACCATTGAGGGAGGGAGTGGAAAAGAGAGTCGAAAGAAGATACAAGAGTACAAAAAGGAAAAAAAATAAAAGTGTGTGGAGGGGAGAATTTTATAAATGACAGAGCCGAATCAGACATCCAGGAACCTCCAGGTGACTATACAGAAGTAGGTATGGATGTACCTCCCTATGGAAAAGTCAGATGAGTATCTAAAGTGAAACCAGACAGTCCAGATAATTTTAAAGGCATGAGATTTGCCATTTTCCCAGAGACCATCTGCTCCAAATCACATATGACATCCAGTTCACAGGCCCACTCCACCAAGGGATGGGTGTTCAGTTTGTGCCAGTGTCTGGCACTAATGGTATGTGCTGTGGTAAGGAAGTGGCATAAAAGGGCTTACTTAATTTGTCTATTTGACCCAGGCATCCAAAAGAGGATAGTGAGTTGAGGAGTATTCACAACCTTGTCTCCCATCAATTTATGATATAACCCCAATATTTCATCCCAGAAAAGGAGAATCAAAGGACATGCACCCCAATTGTGTGTCGTGGTACCCGGGCAGAAAGGCACCTCCAGCAGGTATCCTGCATAGATGGATCTATGGTATGCAGTAATATGGGGCAGTTATAGCATCTAGATAGAAGTATAGTTGAAGTATAGTTGTGCTCATGTGCTCTAGTACGGGGTTTCTCAACCAGGACTAGTGGTTCCTAGAGGAATGAGCAATTTTTGCCTCTTAGATAAGTTCCCATTGATACCATTTCTTTTTACCTATCTTTATGGGGGCAATTTTTCCCAATGACCACAAGTGTAAGGAGCATTCTTCCCACTGACTATCACACTAATGTATGGTGAGTTGTAGATACAGTTATTTTCCCTGAGAACATAACGTTATTTTGAGGATTCCTTTATGTTGAAAAGGTTGAGAAAGGGTACTCTGGAAGATAAGGAGAACTTACGAGTGAAAGTTAATATCCTTTCCCAGTCCATATCATCATGAGATACTGCAAGTTCATCTTCCCATTTAAGAAAAGACTCAAGGTCTGTGTATGGCCTATCGATAGAGTCAAGCAAAGGCATAGAGCTCAGGAAATGTTGTAGTTCAGAATATTCCAATCAGGCCTTAGAAGGTTCATAGCAAAAAAAGAGGAGGTAATATCCCTTGTATCAAGGTCTGTCATATAAGTGGTTTATCCCCTTTTGTCCAGGATAGAAAACAGTTTTGGGATAATGTCAAAGGAAAGGCAGAACTGCCAATCACAGGCATGGCTTTAGGGGACTAGTATTAGGGAAAAGTAAACCTTTCAACACACGAGTTCCATATCTGTAGCAATTTATAACAGAAGGGAACCTTAGAAGGTTTGGAAGTGGGCAATGACAAAGTCAACGTAATAACATCAGGAGTTATAAGATCATTCTATTAGACCCCTGATCCCTCCTTTTGACCTCCAAGGCAGCCAATTAGAGACCAGTTTGATGGGTCGCTTCTCTGGCTGTACGGACCAGGGAAACATAGCACTGAAACCAGAAGTGACTAAATCCTTCTCACATCCGCTTACAGCTTTTCGTCACAGAGGAGATGTGGGAATGGATGTATATACAGTATTCTGCCTAAGGACGGGAAGCGGTTTAATCTCCATGCAGCCTGGGAGAGCTCTGACAAGTAAATTATACATTGAGCAACCAGAGCATGAACTGGATTCTGCATCTTGTGTGTCTTGGATTTAATATGATACCAAATGCACGCTTATATCATAAATATTGCAAATAAAAGTGACATAACGCTGCAAACATTGCTTCTTCTGTAAAGCCTGAGAGTACCTCCTAGACCAGCATTTCTTAACCATTTTTTACAGAAATAAACCAGCCTATACAAATGACCATTGGCAACCCTTTCTTGATTGGAGAGACGGATTGGTTCAGGACTTTTGTGGCAGTGTAGTGATTGCTGGGGAATGGAGTGGATGCACACTTTCAGGCATTCTATGAAGTGAGTTGTGTTTGCCCTTTTTTTTGGTGAATATGTTCATATTGTTGGATATGATTCGTTTTTGGTTTCTATTCTATTCAATTATTTTTCTTTATTTAGATATCAAGGACACAATATGATATCCCTGATGAAGATCAAATTGTACATTTTTGGTTTGATTTGAAACGCGTCAGCTCGGCCACTTCTTCACTCTGCCCCTGCTGGGGAACCTTGAGATGTGGCACTGTGTCTTCTTGTTTTCATTCATATGCTTGTTATCTCTTTTATGATGTTATACTGTATTGTTATGTAATTTTCTACCTTTGTATAATAAATCTATATTTTTATATTTATTTTTTTGTTGCCCACATAATCCCAACCCTAGAGGTTTTCATATTAACCATTTTTAACATGGAAAAACCCTTGAAATAACTTTACGGTCTCAGGGAACCCCTGCTAATAATTACTATATCTACTCAGTGTACATTATCATGATGGTCATTGTGAAGAATGCTTACAAATAGCAAATATTTTTCAGGTGTATTTACAGCACATATCTAATGTTTACATTGAATATTGTTTTCCTACTGTCCTACAGTTTACCCTCTCCGCATTATGGTTTGTAGACTGGCACATGTCCAAATCTTCCAATGTTATATCTTATTATCTCTGCGACTGTGTTAGACTTTATCGAATTCTTAATATTGCAGGGACGCCCTTGCTATGCTTATTGTATGCTGTTACCTTATCAGTGTCAAATGTTCTTCCTTTCACCATCTAAAATCACAGACGATGAATTAATCTAGGATCGCCTGTTAACACTATTCCACAACGTAACAACTTTAGCATATAGATTTCTGTTCGTTGTCATAAAGCCTTCCCGGTGACACACTCTAATAAATAATTAGATGAAGTCAAGCTGGTTGTTGTTCCAAAATAATTTAGTTTACAATATCCCTTCACCTCTTCCATCATTACATATTCTATTCAGCCATCATCTCATGTCCCCTTGGTCTCTCCTTGTCTATTTGTCTTCCCTGTTCAATTCAATACTTACTGTCAAATCTACAAATTAAATCATTCAAGAGCTCAGTTTGATCAAAAGAGGACTCTGCTGTCTTGTGTCAGTGGCTGATGCATTTTTAAGTAACATGTCCCTGACGTTTCATTTCCACGCTGAAACATCCGCCATTGCTCTGCCACAAGCTGTGAAGTTGATTTATGAACAGACCAAGATGCCAGTGTATTAGGTTGTGTATCCCCCTGTTGTTCAGTGGAGGCTCTATTTAAAAATCAATGGTTATACTGCTGCTGCTTCACATGCATGTCATATTCAGATAATAGTGAGATGGGATGGGAGTACACAGTTATGACCGGCCCCAGCGTCCTTGAATAGCTGAGATGCTAATGAGAACGGATGGCAAATTTTCAGGAACTACACATTGTGGGATATTGTTGTTAAGTCTACCTGAACACAAATTTCAGATTTTTAATGGTATCTGTTTTGCATTTCATATAAGCATTTTAGATTGTCCCTATTAGTATGTCAAGGTATGTCAGTCAGTCAATCGGCATCCTTCTTAAAAAAAAAGACACTACTGAAATAAAATGAGATAGAAGATGAACTGTCTAGATTAGTCTTTCTCAAACCTTATATCACAGCGGGATCTTTCAAATAATTTTAAGGTCTCAAGGAACTGCCACGAAAATGATTATATCTGCAGTTTATGGTACATTAGCATGGCCAGTAAGCTGTAGCTATAATATTTTTTTTACCAAACTTGATCTATATACCAAAATTGTTCTGAGCAGTAAAGTTGATGAACATGCCAAAAAGAGGCCCACTATATTGTTGCTCAATAGAGAAGAGGTCTCTTACATTTGTAGTCACTGGAAAAAGAGTCCCACTTCTTTGGTGGAAGAGATGTCCCCTCAGATTGGAGGTTAATGGGGGGGGGAGAGATATCCACTTAGAATGGAGGTCAGAGGAGAGGTGACCCCATAGAGTGAAGGTCAGTGGGAGAGGTGTCCCCTTAGAATGGTGGTCAATGAGAAAGGTGTCAGCCTAGAATGAGAGTAAGTAGGAGAGGTGTTCATTTAGATTGGAAATTGCCTCTGACACTGGTGGTCAGTGTAGTGTCCCCTTGTATTGATGGACATTAGGAAAAATGCTTTGTTACTCTGGTGGTCAGTGAAAAGAATTATCCCCTTATGGCTATTAAGATCAGTTGTGTGAGTGGTTAGAGACTGGAGACTTCACTGGGCAAGACTACTGGCTCTGCTTAGTCATTAAGTCTTGGAGCTTTGTAGGCACCATTAGGTGGGAGATCAATCCATCAATGTTCAAGTAACCCTAGCAACCTCTAGATGATACTTCCCTAGAACCTTGGTAGAGAAAATATGATCTAGGAGTTGTATTGAATGCAATAAATAAATAAGAGACTATGCTGATCCATACATTTACACAGAGATAGGATTGGCAACACAGCATAATTACCATGCAGCATTACTAGGCATGAAGCACAGCATGCATAGCTAACATGCCAATATAGCTGCCCCATGTATATTTATAATTAAAAGCCATATATTCACATCTAAAAAAAAACATTTAAGGTATGATGGTATCATCAGATAAGGCCATTTAATCACTCTATCGTGAATTATTAGGCCATTAAAGCCCAACACTAGACAACAAAATGTAATTTAAATACAGTATCATTTACCTTACTGCTCAATCTTCATTCCAGATACCTATTCTTAAGCCCTCATGCAGGGCAATAGATCAAATTCCCAGTTTCCTCTAATTAAGTTAATTTTCTGACCTAGGGACTGTGCATTTTTCGCAGCTCGTTGCCTTCTTGGATACCAGTACCCTCACCACCTCTGTCAGTTATCCTGCCTTTAGGGCCTATGAGGGGGGACCTGGCCACTCTAAGCCATTTCAACTATAATATTAGCAATAAAAAAAGTTTATTTGTGACGTGACGTGCCAGAGCCGGCCGTCAATCACCCTCCCTCTTGCGTTCCTAGCAAGAGGGAGGGTGATTGACGGCCGGCTCTGGCACGTCACGCTCCCCGAAGACAGCCGGAGTAGGTCTCGGCTCTTCACGGCGCCTGCGCACAGGCTATGCGCAGGCGCCGTGAAGAGCCAAGCCTATTTCGGCTATTTCCGGAGAAGCGTGACGTGCCAGGGCCGGCCGTCAATCACCTTCCCTCTCCATAGGAACGCCCATTCCCCGGAATCTTCAATATCCAATTGCACAGTGAGTACGGGGATAAAAAAATACAGACAGGCATACTGTAGCTTGCGCTACTATGCTGAATTTAATGCTAGAGGGAAAAAAAATTATTATTTTTTTTATATAGGGTGAACCCCCGCTTTAAGGCTTTCTTTTTTAGCACCACATGTGTTATTTTATACCTATGTTCTATTATAGGTATGGACAGTATTAGAAGTCGAACCCTGGGAAGATGTATCTATGCACAGTTAAATCTGATGACACTAATGCCTTGCTGCTCTCCAATTTTTCAGTTAATCTTGTGGAGGTCCCCTGTGCTCACCCCTTTCTTTAATGTTGGATGCCCACCTCCTCCTATCTTCCACCTGGGAGAGTCTATTTAAGTGAATTTTTTTCTGTGGACAAGACCTCCCTGGGTCAGCTCACCACATCCATCCCCTCTCTCACTGCTGGTCGGCTAAAGAAGACAGAGCCACATGGACAGGAACAGAACCCTATGTAATGATCAGACATGCCTGTTTTACACTGTGGTCCTGTAAGTGCAATTCAATTTAGTTGTCAATAATACTGCTCTTAGAGGCGCCTTCTCCTCTTCTTATCCTGCCAGTTGGAGTTGCTTCCACTCTTAGAAGAGCTGCCCCAGTGTCAGTATGGCACCCCCTATATCTCTATCGATGACACTACTACTTTACATTTGAGGATTTATCTCTGAACAGAAGTGACCTATGTTCCAGATACCAATTTTTTTTGGTGGAGGGGCGATTATGGTGTTGGGTTCTTTTTCAGGGGATGGGCTTGACCCCTTAGTTTCAGTAAAGGGAACTCTTAAGTCATCAGCATACCAAGACATTTTGGACAATTTTATGCTCCCAACTTTGTGGAAACAGTTTGGGAATTGGCCACTTCCTGTGTCAACATGACTGCACACCAGTGCACAAAGCAAGGTCCATAAAGACATGGATGAGCAGGTTTGGGGTGGAGGAACTTGACTGGCCTGCACATGACCTCAACCCAATAGAACACCTTTGGGATGAATTAGAGCGGAGACTGCGAGCCAGGCTTTCTCGTCCACATCAGTGTCCGACCTCACAAATGCGCTTCTGGAAGAAGGATCAAACATTCTCATAGACGTACTCCTAAAACTTGTGGTCTCCTTTCCAGAAGAGATTAAGCTGTTATAGCTGCAAAGGGTGGGCCAACTCAATAGTGAACCCCAGGGACTGAGACTGGGATACCAGTAAAGTTCATGTGCATGTAAGGGCAAGCATCCCAATACTTTTGGTAATATAGTGTATGTAGATAAAAATAAATACTTGTTAAAAACACTCTTTGAACTAATAATACTGCCTAAAATCATATTTGGTTGCTATGAGCTCTGTAATTTTACAATAAAGTGGTTGGTATAACCTAAAAAAGAACACAAATACAAAATATTTAAAATAAATTATATTTATTCTATTCATTCAGTTACTCAAAGCTTGCTTGGTACCAAGGTGTAGCATACGTTTCCACGTGACACATGAAAATGGTAAAGAATTTGGTATCATAATCGGGTACTGGCAGTCTTCTTCAAGGCCTGAAATAAAAAAAATAAAAAATCTTTATAAATATAGTAAAAAAAATGGTAAATGTTGTTATCAAACACAAGAAATGTATGTACTGTAAAACCCATAAATGAAATTCACTGAACTGCTTTTCACCTTGAAGATGTTAATAGGTCTATTAACACTCTGGTCACATTTAAGTGTCAACTGAATGTCCTTCAATGCCTTGTCATTGAGCCTGTCACTGTGTTGTAAAGATCACTAAGTAAAAACAAACAGTTTAAACTGAAAACTGTTAGGAAATAAATTACAGCAAGGACTAATTTGATAATTGAATTACTAGGATGTATCACGAAACCCAGAAAATGTTGTATAATGGAAACATGGAAGTAACGCTTTGTATTATATTTGTAGATGGATGAAACCGTCTCAGATCTTGATACAAGAGATAGAAATCGAAAATTGTAAAAACCTGAGTGAACTTGGTAATTTTCCTTTTACACATTTGACTTTCTTACTCTTATGTCCCGTACACACGATCGGATTTTGCGTCTGAAAAACCTTAGATGTTTTTTCCGACGGAATTCCATTCAAGCTTGGCTTGCATACACACAGTCACACAAAAGTTCTCTGAGCTTTCGACCGTCGAGAACGTGGTGACATACAACACTACGACGAGCAGAGAAAATTAAGTTCAATGCTTCCGAGCATGTGTTGAACTGTTTCCGAGCATGCGTCGAAATTTTGGTGTTGGAATTGCTACAGACGAACTGATTTTCCGACAGGAATTTTTTCCATCTGAAAAATTGAAAACCAGCTCTTAATCTTTTGCTGGTGGAAATTCCAACAGCAAAAGTTTGATGGAGCATACACACGGTCTAAATTTTTGTTCAAAAGCTCACATTGGACTTTTGCTGTTGGATTTTCCGATCGTGTGTACGGGCCATAAAAGACTCCAATTACACTTTGCAATTTGGAATTGCTGGGTAGAATCGCCTTGATCCTGCCCACAATTCCAAATCTCGTGGCAATCACTGCAAAATACGCAACACGTCTTCTGGTGCTATTATTCTTCAATGGCACCTCAAATGCGATCCAATTCTGCTGCGATTGTCGCACGACAGGATCATGCATGTTCAACCCGAAATGAAAGCTTATTCATACTGATCATCTTATCTCATTGCTAGTTTACAGAATGGAGTCTCAATCATTAAAAAAATGTATTGATGTCATAGACCTACATGGTCAATAATGCCTCGCAGATTTCCCAGCCTGTTCTTTTACATACAGTCACTAGCCAGGAATCTGGCATTTGCAGTGGGACTAGCAGGAATTCCACGCCATGTTTTTTTGGAACATTTTTCTATTGCCGGTGATGTTTTTTTTTTTTCATCCAGCTGTCAGCGGGGAAGCTTGTTGACAGCTGATGACTCATCTGTTGTTAACAACCAGCTATTCACTGTGCGCTGATTGGGCAAAGCTTTGCCCAATTAGGGCTTAGAATGCACTGTGCAGCACACAGTGCATTGTGGGGTGCTCAGCAGGTGAACAATGCGCCGAGCCCCTCGCAAATTTGGGTGTTTGCCAAACAAGCGATGTTCGAGTTGAACTTTTGCTTGGGTCGAACTGTTCGCCCAACTGTAGTAAACATCATTGGACATGGCAGGTTGTCATGTCAGGGGCTCATTGTTATTGACATAGATCTAAATTGCAAGACAATGTGATTGATGTTGGCTCTACATTGGGGAGCCATGTTTACTTTGCATGTTTTTTTTTTTACTTTTTCACATCACCCTTCAGACCTTCACATTCCTTTTGGGGGACAGGATGTGGGAATGGAACCCTTGTCCTCTGATCATTTGGGAGAACATGCTTTCTGGGGGGGGGGGGGCTTTGCAACCCCCTTGTAAGGTACCTTTCCACTGTTGAAGTCATGCTGCACCCCTTTCCTGGCCATCTAGTGTCTTTTATACATTTTTATAGGGACCCCACACCATTATATTTTTTTCTTAATTGGTATTGGTGTGGGGTAGCGTTTATCAGTATGAGCTGCCACCAAAAGATGTTTACCCGCTGAAAAAATTACCTGTAATGCCAGATGATGTTACCCTGTCACTGCTTCCATCACAAATGACACATCCACTTCCAGCTTTTGTATGAAAACAAACAGCCAGGGATCCTGGGTGACGACAGTGACTAAACATGGCCATGACCATACTTGGACAATGACACCATCCAGGATTCCATGGCCGTCTGTTTACAAACACTAGCTGGCCAGGGATCTGTCATTTTGTGGTGGTAGTTTATTTAAAAAAAAAATCAGATGGGGGTTCAGACATGCAAGCTGGTGAAATATTAGTTTGCCCATTTGCCAAACTGTGAACAAGTTGTGTTCGGGTCAAACACATATTCAGGCTGAACTTGAAGTGTATTCCAAATCATCTTATCTCACTGCTGGTTTGCCAGATGGGGTCTTCCTCATTAAAAACAAAAGACTCTTTACAGTCTCTAATGTTTTAAAACTCCAGCAATGCTCTGGTAGCCAGAGACTATATGATCATGTGCCTAGTCCCTAAGTCACGCAATGGGACTCAGAAAAATGTGTATATCCAGAGCGATCCAAGCATTTGAATCACTGGTCACTGGCTGAAGAAGGAACCAATGAGCTGTTCTATGACACACTTCCTGTCCACTTCCTGTTTGTGTTCCATTCTGGTTTCCGTCTCGCTTCCTCTGACGTCATCCCCAGGCTCCAGCGTTATTGTGTCCTCTGAACATTCATAGCACAAATCGGCTGTTATCTCGTGGACTTCCCTGGAAGCTTTACCATCACAGACTGGGACTTCCCTGCCACTGGAACATCTCCTGGACGCACTTACCTGCTACATGCCTGTTTCATCCACTATCTTGTAAGTGTTTTTTACCGCTTTAGGGGATATTAAAAATGTTATACTTCTGAACTTAGAGGCGCCTTGTTTGTTTTTCTGACGCAATGGGATTTAGTAGCAGCATTTCTTAAGTCATGGCAAGAAAAAAAAAATTTGTTCACAATGAATGAATGAATGAATGACTTGTATAGCGCAACGCATGCGAACTGAATCGCCTCTGGGCGCTTTTTCCAGCCAGTATCTGCTTGGCTGGTGCGGTCATTTTTACCCCGAAGGATCATGACACACTAACAATAATGATGTTAGTTCATAATTCTGCCATAGACCCTAATAATTCATGTAAAGAGTAAATTTAAAGATGGGTCTCCTTTTAAATTAAATCCAAGGACAATGTGTGGCCAGTTAAAATGTTGGGTTTGTGGTAGCATTTTCTTTCCCTTTTTGTTTACATTGGCACAGTCCATGTTGCCTTTACCTCTGCAACTAAGCTGCTTGATTGAGAAAATTAAGCTCAAAACATTTATTTGGTAAGACAGCTGAAATTGAAAATTATGACAAATCTATCCCACAGATTGAAATGAGTAACTGGTTAAAAATTTAGCAAGAATGAAAGGTAAACATTATAAACGTAATTATGTTACATAGAATACATCTATAGGATTTCTCGGCTATAGAATATATATTGCACTTTTTGTCCACATAACACACATTTTCATTCCACTGGGAAGCCTAATATAAGAGATGCACTAATTGGAAAATGATGAGATTTCACAGTGTGTAAATTCAGCCCTGCCAAATTCGTTCAAGTCTGGCCAAGTAAATCCAAAATGGACAGTTGTGTGTTTTAACCCTCAAGTTGTAAGACATAAAAAGGTAGCTTTTTGATGTGTTTGTTGAAGGTTCTTTTTTTTTTTAGGAATATAAAAATGGTTACCATCGTGTAAAAGCAGTAGAGAAAAGCTGTTCCTGCAGCTGTTATTATTGGGTTTAATGGCATTGTTGAAAAGCTGGAAATAGGATTATCAACATGGGAGCCAGCAGTCGGCTTGTGAACCATACTTTAGGGTCTGCCAGCAAATTCCTCTTGCTGTGTGCCTTTGCCTCGTAGTCCCAAAATCTTTCCAGAGGCAATAATTAATATGAATGCTGTTTGCTGACCTTGGGTTTTGTGTGGCCTAACCAGAAATTACATATTTTAACCTCTAAGCATGTGTTTGCCTGTGAAACCATAGCTAATTGGCTCTTTCCAAATGCAGCTTTCATCGCCTGTGATGTCCATTGGATCCCAATCAACACTAAAGATGATCTAATGTGACAAAAAAAAAGAGAAAAGCTAAATAAATATGAAAAACAATCAGAAATTGTATCAGTTAAACCTCCACATCAACCCATACTTTTCTTTTTGTTTTATTAAAAAAATGTTTTAACCTTAGATTGATGCTCATTTTGTCTAGGTGAATCGTCTATTTTTTTTAAAATCGAAGCTGTACTTACCGTTTTAGAGAGCGATCTTCTCCGCCGCTTCTGGGTATGGTTTTCGGGACTGGGCGTTCCTATTTTGATTGACAGGCTTCCGACAGGCTTCCGACGGTCGCATCCATCGCGTCATGAGTAGGCGAAAGAAGCCGAACGTCGGTGCAGCTCTATACGGCGCCTGTGCACCGACGTTCGGCTACTTTCGGAAAATTGTGATGCGATGGATGCGACCTGCGACCGTCGGAAGCCTGTCGGAAGACTGTCAATCAAAATAGGAACGCCCAGTCCCGCAGCCCATACCCGGAAGCGGAGGAGAAGATCGATCTCTAAAACGGTAAGTACAGCTTCGATTTAAAAAAAAATAGCCGATTCCCCTAGACAAAATGAGCATGAATCTAAGGTTAAAAATTAACATTTCCGGGTGAACCTCCACTTTAAAGAAAAAGTGGGGAAGGGTCAGACCTTCCACTTAAGGCTGGGTTCTGACTGATACGAATTGGATGCGGATTTCTCCCTCTCTATGGAGCCAGTTCACGCATATCCAGAGTGGCTCAGGTCTGAATTGCACAGGAGTCCTGTGTGTCTTCTGGTCTTTTTCAGGTCCGAATTCAGCCAAAAATTCGGACTGAAATCAGACCTCAAACAATGAACAGGGACGCATTGGACCCCTGCTGTGAGCAGCTCCGTACTGCGGTGTGAACCCAGCCTGAAGAAGGACATGGCAGGAAATGTCTCCAGTGGCAGAAAGTGAGGTTAAATTTATTTAACCACTTAAGCCCCGGACCATTTTGCTGGTCAAAGACCAGGCCACTTTCTGCGATTCAGAACTGCTTCGCTTTAACTGACAATTGCGTGGTCGTGCGACGTGGCTCCCAAACAAAATTGACAACCTTTTTTTCCCACAAATAGAGCTTTCTTTTGGTGGCATTTGATCATTGATTATTTTTTGAGCTATAAACAAAATCAGATTGACAATTTGGGAAAAAAAATGAAAAAAAAAATGCAATATTTTTTACATTTTGCTATAATAAATATCCCCCAAAAATATATATAAAAACATATTTTTTTGCTCAGTTTAGGCTGATACACATTCTTCACATAATTTTGCAAAAAAAAATCCCAATAAGCGTTTATTGATTGGTTTGCGCACACGTTATAGCATCTACAAAATAGGGGATAGTTTTATGACATTTTTATTAATAATTTTTTTTCTACTAGTAATGGCGACGATCTCGGGGAACAGTCATCAGTGACAGTGTCACTAGGCAGAATAGGGGAATGACTTGCCTACAAAGGCATCCCCCTGTTCTGCCTTTGCCGATAGCAATCGCGAGCCGCCCAGAAACATTGAGGGCCAAATCCTCAAATTTCCTGCCTAACTTAACTTTTCCCATTTAAGTTACACTGACTTAAAATTTCTACCTAAGTGCCCGATCCACAAAGCACTTACCTAGAAATTTCAGGCCGTGTAACTTAAATGTCTCCGGCGCAAGGCGGTCCTCTTCTGCAGGGGGCGATGACAATTTAAATGAGGCGCGCTCCCGCGCCGGCCGTACTGCGCATGCTCGTGACGTCATTTTCCCGACGGGCAGCGCGCGAAATTACGTTACGTCGGGCTTTGTGGATTGCGACGGGACAATAAAGTTGCGTCGGGTAAAAAAAAAGTTACGCGCCGGGAAAAAAAATTCAAAATTAAAAAAAAAACGCGGCGATCGAAAAAAAGACTGTTTTTACAAGGTGTTACTAGTTTACACTTTGTAAAAGCAGAACAAATTTTACGTATGCAAACGTAAACTTACGCAGAAAACACAAAGCTGAAAAGCTTTGTGGATCTCCGTAAGTCCTCATTTGCATACGCAAAGCGGCATTTCGACTCGACTGCGGTACTGCATCCTAAGATCCGACAGTGTAAGTCTCTTACAGATGTCGGATCTTCTGCCTATCTTTGGAAAACTGCTTCTGAGGATCAGTTCCAAAGATAGGCACAGGGATACGCAGGCTGAACAGCAGTTCCGCCTGCGTATCCCTTTTGAGGATTTGGCCCCGAGTTCCCAGGACCCATGAGCGCACTCACAAAATATGTGGCGCGCGCGCGCTGGGTGGCCAATTTAAAGGGACGTACAGGTACGACAATGTGCCTGCCCGTGCCATTCTGCCGAAGTACATCGGCGTGCATCGGTTGGCAAGTGGTTAATGGTGACTAGGACAGCAATAGAAACTTGGCAAAAGAAGAAACCTTTCTCATGTCTAGCTAAAATGTTTAAGAGTTTTGATTGGAGTTATGTTTAAATGGAAACTATATTGGCTTGTGGTCAAATCAAATATCATTTTTTAAGGCTGTGCATTTTTAAAATGGTGTTTTCCGCATATTTGTTTTTATTTTATTTTTAAATTGTTGTTTTACAAATAAACTTTAAATACAGAGCACATGCATGACACTACTCTCAAATAGCATTATGGATTTTTTTTAAAGACAGAGCTGTTTGCCATCAGACTTTTTCTCCGTGATTGAAACATCACATGCCCTATATACAGTATATATAATGTAGATATAATATCTATATATATATATATATATATATATATATATATATATATATATATATAGATCTATATATCTATCTATATATAGATCTATATAAGGTGTGTATATATATATATATATATATATATATATATATATATATATATATATATATATATATAAATTGGCATAACCATATTATATTATTAAAGGAATTATATACCAAGACATTATACAATCTGTTTAACCTGCACTGGGAAACTGAAACATGGAACTACAACTCAATTTTTCTGTATTTGTTCTGAAAAGTAACATCATCAAAATTGATATTTTTGTGAATTACACATTGTACTGTGTACTTGAATAAGAAAAATGGTGAGTGTTTTTTGACAGAGTGTTTATGTTTTATTGCAAATAACTTATTTAGGCCATCTATGCACATGTGGATTTTACTGAAACCTGGCAATAGTGGGTGCTGCATTCCTGGCAATGGTGGGTGTTGCATTCATGGCAATTGGGGGTCAGCAGATGGGCACTGACCCTTATTTTGCTTCAGAGTTCTTTATTTAAAATGTTAAGTTTTTTTCCTGAAACCTCCCTCTTAAAGTGAAGGTGCGTGTTATACGTCAATAAATACGGTATATCCAAATAATACACCTGAGCTCATCTCTTTACTCACACACAGCCACAAAGGCAAGATAATTATTGTTGGGCCATGTATTAGTGCTTGAGCGAAGACACTTAGACTGAATTTTAATGGTTCAAAGAATGTCAGGCAAAATGGTCGGCCTTCACGTATGTTCACTTCATCATGGTGTCCGTTTATGAAGCAGTGAAATCTATTCATTGCTTCGTTCTCCGGCATTCACGGTGGAGATTTTTCTCCTCTGTGTGCCTGTTTATGAAGCCGAGAAGATCACTTCACCCTTGGAGGAGTGAAGTGATCTACCAACGCTCCAAACAGTGGAGAACGGCCCCTGATACTGAAATCTCGTGAGACTTTACGAGATTACAGTACCAGAAATTCAGAGAAAAACCGAGATGTCAGTTTATTGAGCGGTGATAAATTATCACCGCTCAGTACACTGACAGACGGTGTGGTTAAGCGAGTCCCCCTTCATAATATACATGTATACACACACACACACACACATTATATATATATATATATATATATATATATATATATATATATATATATATATATACATGTACACATTATATATATGTATGTATATATATGTATACACATAAATATTACAGGGGGACATGGTTACAGTGTTGGGGGGTCTGAACGAGGTAGAAGGAAGTTAAAAATCTTCCTCCTTCCTCCTCAGAACCCCCCGGATTCCTTCTTCACTCCCCGCTTCACCAGCTCTGAGATGGTGAATCGGGGAGTGTGAATTCTGACACAGATCGCCAGTGAAGCTCTCAGATCACAGCTTCATAAACTGTCCGTTACTGTGTCAGTCTATGAGGATTCTCTGTGTGTGAAGATAATCGGCAGGAGAACAAGTACAAACACTTCTCCCCCCGATTATCTCTGTTTCATAAACTGTTTATGGGCTGTGATCAGTGGTGATCCTTGGGATCACCGCTCTTCACTGCTTCATAAACGGACAATCAAATTGGCTAAAGTGACAGGCTCTCTCGAAAGCTAAACTCCAGACAGATATAAAAGCACAAACTATTATCATTAGATGTATTTTTTTATGCAAGCAGTATAATCAGTGCCGGGACAAGGTCATCTAGTGCCCAAGTCAACGTGCCAAACTGCACCCCCCCCAAGATGTATGAGCATTGTGTGCCAGCAAAATAAATTCCCCCTCCTCCCAGTACAAATCTGCCCCCCTGCTGAAATCCCCCCTCCCAGCACAACTCCTCTACTCCCAAAATCCCCCCCAGCACAAATCTTCTTACCCCCCCCCCCAATAACCCTTCCTAACACACAAATGTTAACTAGGTGAAAGTGAAACTGCATTAGAAAAAATATCAGGTCCCTTCTCCTGACATATAAAGCTCTGTCACACAGCACGGCCCTATAATTCTTAGAGATGAACAGAAATACAAATGCTTTGTATTCCCTTTATGTTTTTCTTTTTGTATTTAGCTGTTTGCCTGGAGTTCATCTTTAAAGTGGATATAAACCTGATTTATGACATTTGAGCTGGGCACATTTATCTGCAGTATTTTCTTATCTCTCGTCAAAGCACTATGTCCTGTAGCTGTCTCCTGCTCCGTTCTTCTGTTATCAGATAACGTCTGACAAATTCTCTGTCACATATGATAAAAGCAGCCTGAGTTTTGTGTTGGGGAATATGCTATAAATTGATTAGCAGAGCCCTGAACTATTCAAGGAACAGAGCTGAAATTCTCTACCTATAAGGAGATGGTGTGTGTGCCTTTCCTTCAATCAGCTGTCTGTATGTCCAGGCTTCATTGCAGCACTATCCAAGAAGAGAAAATCTCCTAACAAAATCTGAACTTCCTAAAGAATATATAAAGCAGAAGACAGCAGATATACATGTCAAATTTATGTATGGAGATTTGTTTCATCACTGTGTATCATCTGAGGCTGTTCACTTCACTGGGTATATGTGAGGGTTTACATCCACTTTCAGTGTCGCAGCTACACAGTGATTAAATATAGGTGGCTTGGTGTCACTTCTGCTTCTTTATACAAAAATAAATTAATGAAGAACCAATTCATTGGTGCCTTTTAATGCAAAATGCAATCTTTTCAGTATCTTGGATAATACTATGAAATTTTAAATAATAGAGAACCCAAAATTTGCATCAGGATAAATAAAGAGTGTCAGTTTATGGCTCACACACATTTAGGTGAGGAATGCATTCATAAAGTTTAATGCATAAAAGTGACTTGGTTTGGGGAAAAGACAAATTAAAGTGCAGACTTTATTTCCCATAGATTGTAAACTCTTATAGGCAATTTGCACTGTATCTGATTCTACCTCTGAGGTGACCTTGTTTAGCTTTGTATTATCATTTCACAACACGAGGGAGCAACATGCTTTATACATACAGGAAATAACGCGCCATCCAACAACACATCTGATCCAGTGTTGTAATGATATTAAAATCTGCTTTGGCCATGTCGCAAAGTGTGCTTCCATTACAAACAGGTGGAATTCATATTGGCTTACAATGGTGGTTTTCTGTGGTCTGTTTTCCTTTGTCATGGAGAATTCATAAATATGCTATGAAAATAGGTGCCAAATGGATTATGTGATCAGCTTTTCCTGCTTACATCCAACAGAAACTATTATGATTGGGTAAGAGGAGGACGTGTATGTAAAAAGTAAAGGAAAAATTCTGTGTATTAAAAAAGAACTGGAGGCAAGTCGCATTTGGTTATATATGTATTTATGAACTGGAAAGAGTTCTGGTTTGTTAATTACGGAGATTAAAAACAAAAAATATTTTCCATCCAGAAAAGCCTCTCACTGACAACAAGCTCTTCGAATGAAAGCAGATAAATCTACATCCCCTCCTGCTGCTGTTCAAGAAGAATTTTAGGCATCAGAATGTTCTACATAGTTACATTGGTCCAGCTTGCACTAATGTAACTTGGTCTATATACTATACCTAGCCAATGTCGTTGGGAGCTGGAAATCACTGAAGTAGACACCAGGGGGCAGATCCACAAAGAAGTTATGCTGGTGTATCTATTTATACGCCGCCTAACTTCTAGTTTGCTCCGGCGTATCTTTGTTTTGTATCCACTAAACAAGATATGCCTGAAGCTGTGCTAGATCCGACTGGCGTACGTCTTAGTACACCGTCGGATCTAAGGTGCATATTTATGCTGGCCGCTAGGTGGCGTTTCCGTTGATTTCCGCGTCGAGTATGCAAATTAGCTAGATACGGCGATCCACGAATGTACGTCCGGCCGGCGCATTTTTTTACGTCGTTTCCGTAAGGCTTTTTTCGGCGTATAGTTACCCCTGCTATATGAGGCGTACTCAATGTTAAGTATGGCCGTCAGTCCCGCGTCGAATTTTGAAAATGTTACGTTGTTTGCGTAAGTCGTTCGCGAATAGGGCTTTGTGTAGAATGACGTTCAAGCATTGGCTTGTTGCGGGTTAATTTCGAGCATGCGCACTGGGATACCCCCACGGACGGCGCATGCGCCGTTAAAAAAAACGTCATTTACGTCGGGTCAAGACGTATTAACATAAAACACGCCCCCATCACATCCATTTGAATTGCGCGCCCTTACGCCGACAAAGATACACTACGCCGCCGTAACTTACGGCGCAAATTCTTTGAGAATACTGAAAATACGCTGTAAGTTACGGCGGCGATACACTCAGATACACTACGCCGGACGGAAAGAAGCGCCGCGCTTCGTGGATCTGGCCCCATGTGTACAGCAGCAAGATAGGACTAGCACCCAAGTATTAAATAGGCAGCATATGGATGTAAAACCAGCCAATCAGGGGTGGAGAACAACCACAAGATATTGGCTGGTCAAACTTCGCTCACACTGTCAGATCAAGTAATTCCTGCTGCCATATTGGGCATGTGAGTAACGTTTGCTCTTAAAGATACGTTATTGCTAATTTATCTAGCTGGGCCACAATATATTATTATTTTAATACTTCATTATTTATTCATCTTTATAGACCTGACGTGGAATGAATGGCATTGGTCATTGATATAATTGATTTAACTCTGACATCACACTTTCAATTGGCAGCTATGATTTGGACAAAACACATACACAATATTGGTATAATGTTCAGCACTAAACCATCTTATGAAAAAAAAATAAAGTTTAAAATTTAAATGAAAATGCATGCATTTGCATGCTGATAAATGAGGGTGCTACCATGTGAATGGTGAGTGAATTGAAAGTTCTGGGGGATGAACCCCTAAAAGTAGTCTCTAAAAAAGTCTCAAAATGAAGGCTGTAAAGGGAGCGAGGCTGCTTCAGGTGCGGGCTGAGGAACCCGATCACTGTGAACAAAAGGAAAGCAAAAGAAGGGGAGAGAAACGCCAAGCCAATCCTTTAAACAGCTTAGGAATTTGTTCAGTATATAAGTATAAAACAACACTAAAAACTTGCATAAAAAATGTTGGAGCACTTGCAGAGTGCTAGAGCGGGTGGGAACTTCCACATGCAGTGTCACAGGAGCACAGGAGGGCCGCCAGAAAGTCTCTATTGAGGGATCCCCGAGCTCTGTGTGTTAGCCACAGCTGGAGCCTCGATAAGCCTCATGGAGATGTCGACTATGTGTCTCTGGGTGGGAGTGGTCCAGGGCTGCAAACTGGGGAGCCGCCCACACGCTGTCTGGTCAATCAGAACGTGTTTCAAAGGCCTCGCCTTCTTCATCAGCTACAAGTGCAAAGTGCACTTGAAAGTGCACTTTCGTAAATAACCCCCTGTGAGTCTGCTGTGAATGCTCTGGTTGTGGGTTCTATAAGATGGAGACAGCATATATCTATCCTGTATTTTAATTCATGCAGCTACTCATTGTCAAACTAAATTCAAAAAGGTGCTTGCCCTATACACATCAATTTGTAAAAAAAAATCTAAAAACAAAAATTTTTTAGTGCACATATAAGATGAATTAGTGAAAGTGTTCCATATAAATAGCCACAAGCTATTGCATGTGAATAAAGTATACAGGCAAACGGAAACCTAAAATAAAATAATTAAATGCAGTGCAACAGTGTGTTACAACTTGTACATAAAAAATACTGTAGCGAACCAATAAGTCCATAAACCAGCATGTGTTTGCCAATTTCCGTAAAAAACTAAGAAATATATAGGTGACTATTTTATTCTTTCACACCCCAAGAAATTTGTGCTGTACCACGTGCCAACAACCACGGCACTCACCAGAGCAATAAGGCCGACCAGCAGCCAAAATGTCCCTTTTCCATCCAACTCAGGGTTATCCAAAAGCCAACCTCAGATCCTTCTACTGTTTTTCCACTGTTCTTATGGCCAATGTATATAGAACATGTAGAGAATAAAATAAGCCCCACAGATAGAAGTAGCATATAGTGTAGTAGTTAATTTCCACAAAATAGTTAAAATCAGAAGTTTTTTTTTTTTTTTTAAAAGCCTATGGCGTGTGAACACACCCAAAAACTCCACCCGGTGCAGAAAAAATGTGCACACACATAAAGAGTGTTCACAAAAACGTGCAGACGGGTGCAACGTCAAGTGGTCCTCCTGTGAAGAGGGACCCAAACCCTGATCCCCCGGGGCGTTAGGCTCCAGACGGGGACTGAGGTACTGTGGTCCGAGCAACCGAAGCCGACACGGACCCAACTTCCTCAGAGGGACTGCTGAAACAGAACCCTCCCAGTACTAGGTGGGGCTCCCCCGAAGGGAGACCCCATGAGAGCAGGCGAACTAAGCCAGAAGGCCATGTCCACCCACTCCCAAGACGTTCAGGGCTGGCCCGAGGACCCGCACCCTACTAATCACACAGTGTCACAAAACGTGCACAACAAAAAAAGACAAAAAAGTGACAAACACAGGCTTAAATAAAATAAAGTGGGGGAAGGGATAGTGGAGAGGAGAGTGAAAGAAGTGGCCATTGTGGTGAAACAATGACCAGGCCCTCCGGCCAGGAATAAAAAATTCCTCCGGTCCTAGCCAAAAGGCCCGGCCCAGGAGGCAGGTGCTAAAAAAAAGCGTGTATCTCAGAAGTATTCAACTCACTTTTGCAAGTGGCTTTAGAGAGGCACCAAGCCAAAAAGCTCACTGTGCAATTGAGCCACGCAACACCCAGACATACCATTGGGGAGAACCAGAGAGGGCATCAGTTTCTCAGCCTCTGTGCATTTCACATTGTCTTTCTGAATCTTGTTTGACAGTTTATAAGTGTTTTAGTTACACTTAAAGGGGCAGCTGCTACATATTTATACACTTAACTTAAGTATTCATTAGTTGGTGCCATCCTTTTAATCAATACCATTGTGCTACTTATGCACAATGGTATTGCACAGCTAGGTCAGTAGCTATACATGATCTGTAATGTCAAATATTCTTATTGTACTGTGACATTCATGTGCAATTATATTTTTAGTTTGTAGAAAATATCCTTGAACCTAACATATGGGCCCCCTTGTAGAAGAATCATAAAGCCCTAGCTTGAAACTCGTTAGGAAGTGAGAAGTGCAAATTCCCTCCTAGAGGGTTTTTAATTGTAAAACATTTGGCTTGAGATGTGTTTTAATAAAGTTCAATGTAAGTTTAGAAAATTAGGAATCTGAACCTAAAAAAAACAAGATTTATCTAAAAAAAGGGTTAAATCTCATTCACCCAATGGACTGTGCCTAATTTATTCAGCCATATTATATAGAAAATAGCTGCTTTTATTTAAAATGATATAATTTTATTACTGGTTACACTAATGTTCTTTATGGAAGGGAGTTTGTTCTTTGCTTCTGACGTGCATTTGTGAAGCCCCTTGGAAGAATTTGAATGCAGTGGTTGAATTTTTGTTGTTTGGATTATATGGAACAATTTGCATTTGCTTTGCTTCTCATTTTGGTAAATGCAGCATATCCTATTTTGCTAACACCCCCCTTCCTCAATACAATGTTATTGCAATTTAAATCCACTCCAAGGAAGCAGGTCAAAAACAGAACAAAGCAACTCTAAAGTATCCTAAACATGTCTGACTTGTGTTTGCATCGGATGCCCTTATACACAAAGGTAGATATGCTGGCCATAGTGACCAGTCCATTTTGTTCTTCACTCTTAAAGCGGTGGTTCACCCTTAATAACAACAATCTACCATTAAATCAAGCATAGTAGCGCGAGCTACAGTATGCCTTTATTTTTTTTTTGGCGCCGTACTCACAGTTTAATGCCATAGTGAAGTTTCAGACTCCCCGCGGCGAATGGGCGTTCCTATGGAGAGGGAAGATGATTGACGGCCGGCTATGGCGCGTCACGCTTCCCGAAAATAGCCGGAGTAGGTCTCGGCTCTTCACGGCGCTATACGGCGCCTGCGCACAGACTAGGCGCAGGCGCCGTGAAGAGCCAAGTCCTATTTCGGCTATTTCCGGAGAAGCGTGACGCGCCATAGCCGGCCGTCAATCATCTTCCCTATGCATAGGAACGATTATTCCCCGAGTGGAGTCTGAAACTTCACTACGGGATTAAACTGTGAGTACGGGGCCAAAAAATAAAATAAAGGCATACGCGCTACTATGCTTGATTTAATGCTAGAATATTTTTTTTTTTAGGGTGAACCCCCTCTTTAAGTTTGCACTGGGGCACTGATTCCAATAATCTAGCTACTGGCTTACTAAAGGGCATTAGAAGAGCAATAAAGGGGTTGTAAAGGTACAATTTTTTTCCCCTAAATAGCTTCCTTTACCTTAGTGCAGTCCTCCTTCACTTACCTCATCCTTCGATTTTGCTTTTAAATGTCCTTATTTCTTCTGAGAAATCCTCACTTCCTGTTCTTCTGTCTGTAACTCCACACAGTAATGCGAGGCTTTCTCCCTGGTGTGGAGTGTCGTGCTCGCCCCCTCCCTTGGACTATAGGAGAGTCAGGACCCTCTCTACGTTGCAGATAGAGAAAGGAGCTGTGTGTTTGTGGGCGTCCTGACTCTCCTGTAGTCCAAGGGAGGGGGCGAGCACGACACTCCACACCAGGGAGAAAACCTTGCATTACTGTGTGGAGTTACAGACAGAAGAACAGGAAGTGAGGATTTCTCAGAAGAAATAAGGACATTTAAAAGCAAAATGGAAGGATGAGGTAAGTGAAGGAGGACTGCACTAAGGTAAAGGAAGCTATTTAGGAAAAAAAAATGTACCTTTACAACCCCTTTAAGTACCATTATGGCAGTGATGCTCTGGCCCTCAAGGTCCAACAATGAACATTTCCTCACTAGAACATTAATTATCTCATGTGACAGTCCATGAAAAGAGCTGAAAAACATACATTGTTAGGGGGTCCTGAGGACCGGAGTTGAGCACCTCTGTTCTTGGCATGTATTTAATTGAGTGCCCTATTATCTGTTTGGCCCCTCAAAAATGGAGTTCTAAGGACTCACAACTACACATCTTCACACACATAGCTGTCTAGGCACACCATGTTATCCAGCTGAAGTCTTCACTGGATTGCTGGCAGCTCGTGTCTGAACCCAGCTTGTAGCTCCCCCCAGAGTGGCAGGATTGATTGGCTACACTCGGATTGGGCACTGCTTCCTGCTACTTGGACGCAAATGGTGCCATCTGTTACACCTCTAGTTAAAAGAACATAAAGTTGAGCATTTCATATAGACAATACCACCCCTGATACTCCATATACTAGACATTGCTCTGTCTCACTTGGCAGGAGACTGCGTCATGGTGGGGCCAATAAGAGGAAACAGAAGCAAGGGCTCTACTTAAATGGATAACATATTTATTTTGCATTTCAATTCTTTACTAGCAGATGGAATTAAATCTATTATTCTGCAGGCAGCGGGAATACTTTTTACACAGTTACTGGATGGGGTGAGTTCACATTTCACAGACTCCAAAAATGTATTGGTTATCACATCCCAAGCTCTCCCATTCTGTCTGTAATGCTGCGTAGAGACCAGGAAACTCTGATATGGTATTTCCACTGAAAAGGACACACAACTATAAATGTTATTTGCTCGATGTCACACAGCTGTTAGCAACAGCTTTAAAAATATAGAAAGTGGAAAGCTATTTAGAAGGAGGGGCAACAATCAAGAAATTACTTGCCAGTAAACTTGCCTAATGCCGCGTTCACACGATCGGAAATTCCGACAACAAAAACGTGGATATTTTTTCCGATGGAATGTTGGCTCAAACTTGTCTTGCATACGCTCGGTAACAAAAATGTTGTCGGAAATTCCGAATGTCAAGAACGCGGTGACGTACAACACTACGACGAGCCGAGAAAAATTAAGTTCAATGATTCCGAGAATGCGTCAAATTGATTCCGAGCATGCGTAGGATTTTTGTGCGTTGCAATTGCATACAGACGATCAGAATTTCCAATAAGAACTTTTGTTTTCGGAAAATTTGAGAACCAGCTCTCAAATTTTTGCTGTCGGACAGAAAATGTCAGATGGAGCCTACACGCGGTCAGAAATTCCGATCAAAAGCTCACATCGAACATTTGTTGTCGGAATTTTCGATCGTGTGTACGCGGCATGAGATAAACCTACATTGGGAGCAGTATACTGGCTGCTATCATTGGGAAATACAAGTTGCCTGCCTGTCATGTTGATCCATTGGCTTTCTGGGTGACTCGAAATGTGTATGCAGAGTAAACCCCAAGTGTAGCTAAAATAAAAAACACAAAAAAAATCAGCACAAGAGATATAATTTACAGTCCATAGGATGTGTCCCTTGTGCTGATTTCTCTTCTATCTGTAATACTCCTCCATTTATGCCTCTGGAAGTTTACAGTGGTGCCAGTTAATAGAACTAAGGAGCTGTCACAGGCTGTCATTGCTTTTCAAAGGGTGGACGAGAAGTGGCTTCCAGGCTTTCAAAAGGCCATCCTGCTGCCTACTGAATGTGTTTTTTATTTTTGTTTTGTTTTTAATCCCAAAAGGAATTTTGTATTGAAAGCTGTTCTTCGGGCAATTTTTTATTTATTTTTTGCTCAATCTGCATGGGTTAACTGCTTGTTTTTTTTTCTAGGGGAGAGAAGAGCTAGAAGGGGAGAGAAGAGTTATACTTACCTATTCCACCAATCCTCCCACCACAAGACAGTCCCTGCAGCAACCCGCCCCCCCTGTGGTCGAGCGGTCTTGTGCAGTGGACTGTTCCTGATGTCATCACATCCATAGACTTGCTCTGGATGTGAGGACATCAGGAACAGTTCACTGCTGGATCGTGGGGGATGGAGGGAGCAGAGGATTAGGTGAGTATACAGCTATGCAAAATGAGCAAGTTAACCCATGAAATACAGGCACAGCTTCACTGCATGGGAAAACATTTTTGCTTAGAGTTGAGCTTTTAAATACTGTGCCACAACCGCAAAGTTGTGGCACAGCCCCAGTGACCTCAAAGACGATTTTTACAGACGGTTTTGCCTCGACGAGTTGAATTTACCATAGCAATGAAGCAAAGCATTGCGGCTACACCACACACTCTGGCCTCCATGGTAGGGGCCAGGGATGGACTGGCCATTGGGACTACAGGGAGTTTCCCGGTGGGCCGGTGGCTCAGTGGGCCGGCTTCAGTGACAGCGGACTGCTGCCCCCCTCCGCTCCTCTGTCTCTCCCTTCCTGCAGCGCTTACCTGGGGGGAACAGAGAAGCATGGGGGAGGGGACAGATAGCTGACTCAACAGCTATGGCCTGGGAGTTTCTCACTTCTGCCTAATCTTGTCCCATAAGGGGGGGGGGCACCAAACTGATTCTTTTTCCCCCGGGTGAAATAATGTCTAGATTCCTCACTGGTACTGCCTATAAGAGTACCAGTATCTAATAAAGTAGAACGGCTAGTGGCTAGTGAAGGGGCAGAGGGGGTTTGGGTGGCCGGGGGGGGGGGGGGTGTGCGGGAGTTGTCCGGAAGCCATGGGAGAGACCTGTCAAAGTGGGCCAGTCTGGATGACGTCCAGGGCCAAATTTTTGTCCCAGTCCAGCCCTGGTAGGGGCTAGGTGAGCAGTCGGGGGTCATCCACCTGTTTTTACTGTCCCTTTTATGCCTGTGTGAATGGGGCCTAAGAATAATTAGCTTTACTTTTAGAGATTATTTGAATTACTAATATACAGTAAATCACTGATTACCACACAGAAATAATGGAAAGAATACTTACCGTAGTTCCAATGGTTTAAAGAGGAAGTCAACCCTGATGGGTTTTACTTCCTCTTTATTTCCCTGCAAAGGTAAAGCATAATGGGCATAGTAATGCATCGCATAGTAGCCCATTATGTGTTACTTACCCTAAACCGAAGCCTCCGATGTCCCTGTTGGCTCAAAGCGTCCATCTTCAGCCCTCTGCCTTTCGGGGCCATGGACTCAGGCTCTGTGACTGGCCGGAGTCGCGTGACGTCACTCTTGTGCATGCGCGCGGGAGCCGTCAGTCACGACATGACCCCATCTAGAAACGGCACAGTGTGCCCTCGTACAGGGAATTGTAAATATCTCCCAAACCGTGTAGGTTTAGGAGATATTTCCAGCACCTACAGGTCAGGCCTTGTACACACGACCGAACATGTCCGCTGAAACTGGTCCATCGGACCAGTTTCCGCGGACATGTCCGACCGTGTGTAGGGCCTACCGGACAGTTTTATGGCCTAGCGGACAGGTTTCCAGCGGACAAAAGTTTCTTAGCATGCTAAGAAACTTGTCCGCTGGAAGCCTGTCCGTCGGACATGTCCGATGGTCAGTACGACTCATCTGACATGTCCGCTGGCCCGAAATCCCGCGCATGCGTCGAAGTGATTCGACGCCTGCGTGGAAGCATTGAACTTCCAGGTTCGCGCACGTCGCAGAGTCATCGTCGCTGCCACGTCACCGCGTATTCTGTCCGCGGGGAATTTGGTCTGATGGTGTGTACACACATCAGACCAAAAGATCCCAGCAGACATGTCCGATGAAAACGGTCCGTGGACCGTTTTCATCGGACGTGTCTGGTCGTGTGTACGAGGCTTAAGCCTTAATCTAAGCTTACCTGTAGGTGAAAGTGGTTGTACAGGGTGTGCAACCACTTTAAGACAAGGTCCCTTGCTTGCACCAGCATCTTCTTCAGCTATCTTGATTGGTCGGTGTGGGATGATGTCACTCCTGCACATACACAGGAAGTGCTCCAGAATGTAAACTGAGCTGTGCATGTTCAGTTCAGTGTACATCATACAGGTGACTACAAACACTCAAGTACGTGTATTTTATTGCAATATTTATTGATTTTCTGCAATAAAGAGCCTGTCTGTTCACATTTTTGTTTTTTTAACTTTAGTTACACTTTAAAACAAGTGCAATGCCAGGTTGCAAAAGCTTACAGTCTACCTCCCACAGGAGGTGCTTTATAGAAATATATACACCAAGCAAGCTGCAGCAGTTACTCATAGCAACCAATTACTAAAAGATGAGACCTGCTTGGTTTCTATAGACAGCTGCTTTGATTTTCCAGAGCTGGCTCTCCTAGAAGGGAAGTGACTGTGTCTATTCCTCTCTGGAACAGACCCTGCAAGATCTGGTGTGTACAGCCCGGCCTTCCATACCCCATCTGCAGCCATCAATCTTCCTTCTTTCCATGAAATATAACCATGGTTACAACTTCAAGACACAAATCAGTCTGGATTTTCTTTACACTTCCTGCATTACCTATTGAGAGACGCATGGAGCGCACGATGGAGGGAAATGAAAGCAGCTTCAGCTGTTCCACATAATCTGCAGAGAGGGGAGATCTCCTACCACACAGCGAGGCCTGGCAGACATGTCACCCGCCTTGGTAATTTTATATACGATAGGTGGCAATCCTCTACATAAGCAGCGTTCATGACAGGAATGCTGTTAGTGGCAGAAAACCAGGAGAATATACTGTTTCCTGACAAATGGTGTAGAGATTTATTAAAAAACGCATTTTATGTCAGGTATGGAGAAATGTAGAAATGTTATTTAAGGTATGACTAGAGGCAAAACTTTTTAAAATAATTTTTGAATAGAGTGGAGAGGGGTTAGAACTCCTGTCAGGTTTTTATTGCTGTCTGTGTCCCCCATTCAGAAGATTCACACTCTCTATTTGTTAACACTAATGCCTTGTACACATGATCGGAATTTCCGATGACCTAAAATCCGGAATGGAATTTGGCATCGGAATTCCGTTCAAGCTGTCTTGACACACGACCGTTTTTCATGACGAGATTTTTTTTTTAAATTGGTCATTAAAAAACGACTGTGTGTAGGCTCCAGAGCATTTTTCTCTACGTGAAAAGTGGCCATTAAAAATTTAGAACATTTTTTCTCGTAGTTTTTTCTTGTCGTAGTTTTTCACGTCGTGAAAAACGGTCGCGTGTAGGCTTTAATGACAGGGAAAAAAACACGCATGCTCAGAAGCGGGTTATGAGAAGGGAAATTTGCATAATCAGCCCAAAGGGTGTCGCCATCCGAATAGAACTTCCCCTTTATAGTGCCGTTGTACCTGTTGAACGTCACCGCGCTTTGCTCGAGCATTTTTTTTTCACGATCGTGTGTATGCAAGGCAGGCTTGACAAAAATCACGTTGAGAAAAACGTAATTTTTTCCATGACATTAAAAACGGTCGTGTGTAGGCGGCATAAGTGACACTTTTTGGGGACCAGTGACCCCAAAACAGTGATCAGTGCTAAAAAAAACACTGTCACTGTATAAATGACACTGGCAGGGGAGAGGCAATCAAAGGGTTAAATGTGCTCCTGGGGAATGCCTCATAACTGTGGGAGGAGTGGATGCACTGGAAGGAAAGAGAGCCATGTTTCTGCTTAGCAGAAACACAAGATCTCCCATTTCCTCCCTCACAGAACAGTCATCTGCCTTGGCAAAACGGCGTAAACATTCTTCGGAACAATCGGTGATGTCCAATCACAGAGGGAGTGGGGCTCGGGTGGCGTACGTGCGCGCCCCCGATCGTGTGAGCAAAATCACTTATAGGTACGTGATTTTACGCAGCCTGGCCACCCTGCCACAGTATATATGCGGTGGGCGGTCCGGGAGCGGTTAAAGTAAGCAAGGGTTATAACCCTTGTCCACTTGTTTATTTTATTTTATTCATTTTTTGCCATCTGTGTCCCCTTGGAGAGATTTACTTTCACTTCCTGTACCATAGCCAAAACAGGAAGTGAGAGGAGATCCCTTTACAGTAAAGCGAGGAATCTTGCGGTTTCACCAGGATCACTTGAACTAGTTTCCTCATTGGAAGTTTTCCCTCTATTACTGTTCTGGGGTGAACCCAAGGACTACACCAAATGTTTTGTCTTTAACCACTTAAGGACCGCCTCCTGCACATATACGTCGGCAGAATGGCACGGCTGGGCACAAGCACGTACAGGTATGTCCTCTTTAAATGCCCAGCCGTTCCGAAGCTCCGTGACCGTGGCCGCGGGACCTGCTGACCCGATCGCCGCTGGAGTCCCGCGATCGGTCCCTAGAGCTGAAGAACGGGGGGAGCTGTGTGTAAACACAGCTTCCCCGTTCTTCACTGTGGCGCTGTCATCGATCGTGTGTTCCCTAATATAGGGAACCACAATCAATGACGTCACACCTACAGCCACACCCCCCTACAGTTAGAAACACAGATGAGGTCACACTTAACCCCTTCAGCGCCACCTTGTGGTTAACTCCCAAACTGCAATTGTCATTTTCACAGTAAACAATGCATTTTAAATGCATTTTTTGCTGTGAAAATGACAATGGTCCCAAAAATGTGTCAAAATTGTCCGAAGTGTCTGCCATAATGTCGCAGTCACGAAAAAAATCGCTGATCGCCACCATTAGTAGTAAAAAAAAAAATAATGAATAAAAATGCAATAAAACTATCCCCTATTTTGTAAACGCTATAAAATTTGCGCAAACCAATCGATAAATGCTTATTGTGATTTGTTTTACCAAAAATAGGTAGAAGAATACGTATCGGCTTAAACTGAGGAAAAAATAAATTGTGTGTTTTTGGGGGATATTTATTATAACAAATATTGCATTTTTTTCAAAATTGTCGCTCTATTTTAGTTTATAGCGCAAAAAATAAAAACCGCAGAGGTGATCAAATACCACCAAAAGAAAGCTCTATTTGTAGGAAAAAAAAGACCAAAAATATGTAGAAGAATACGTATTGGCCTAAACTGAGGGAAAAATATATTTTTTTATATATTTTTTGGGGATATTTATTATAGCAAAAAGTAAAAGATAGTTTTTTTTTCAAAATGGTCGCTCTTTTTTTGTTTATAGCGCAAAAAAAAATCGCAGAGGTGATGAAATACCACCAAAAGAAAGCTCTATTTGTGGGAAAAAAAGGACGTTGATTTTGTTTGGGAGCCACGTCGCACGACGGCCAATTGTCAGTTAAAGCGACACAGTGGCGAATCGCAAAAAGTGACCTGGTCTTTGACCACCAAAATGGTTCGGGGCTGAAGCGGTTAAATAAAACTCCAGCCAGAATTATTTTTCTGCTTTTATGTAGACTGAGGAAGGGTTAGAACATCTGTCACAGAACAGGAAGCAAAGGATGATCTACGTATTCCGGCACAGCCAGTAAATAAAAAACTGGCAGAGTCTCTTTCTCTCACCCTAGAGAGGTCTCTCACATTCTTGGTTGGGTGGATGGACATTCCGTGGTTCACTCGCCAGTATCCATTCTGAATGTGGTCAACTGGTAGTGGAAGCGAGCTACCTCAGCGGTCTGTCGTTTGATCAAGAAAAGTAGCCTCTTCATCTGAAGGTCTTTCACCTTCTATGTCAGCACATTCTTCATTGGGTGGAGGAACATGTTGTGGTTTACTCACCAGTATCCATTCTCGACATGGACAACTGGTAGGTGAGGCGCACTACCTCAAGTGTCAGTCGTTGGATCAAGGTAAGTGGTCCCTTCATCTGAAGGTCTGTCACCTTCTTTGTCAGCACCCTAGAAGCCATTCAACCTTTTTTGTTCTTCCTCCTTCTTTTCCTACTGTTTACCATTCGTGTAATCACCCCTCTTCTTTGCCCCATTGCCACCGTGGTCCTCTAGTGTTTATTTTTAAGTTTGCATGTGTTACTCCCAGGCCTCATACTCCGAAGCCAAGCCCAAGCCTGGTACCCAGCCCACCTGTGAAGCCTGGACTTCCATGTCCTCCATTCAAGCCCTCAGATAAATATTCTTCAGTATGATGTGGCACCCCCACTTTTCAATGTGGGGAGACGTCTTTTAGCCTCTGCAGGCATCTGGACAGCCAGCATGTTATAAAGTTCTGGCTGGATCTTTCCGTTTGGTAGAAAATGATTTCCTGTTTATATCCCCCTACGCCGCTGTAACTTAAGTTTGAATTCCTCAAATCCACAAAGAATTTGCGCAGTAAGTTACGGCAGCGTAGTGTATCTCTTGGCGTGTAATTGAACGACGGCAATACTTAACATGGCGAATCTAACTATACGCCTCAAAATACCAGCTTTAACTATACGCCGGAAAAAGCCGACTAGAGACGACGTAAGAGAATGCGACAGTCGCGCGTACGTTCGTGGATCGTCGGAAAAAGCTAATTTGCATACCCGACGCGGAAAACAACGCAAACTCCACCCAGCGGAAGCCAAAGTATTTCATCTACGATCCAAAGGCGTAGGAAGCCGTACGCCTGTCGGATCGAACCCAGATGCCGTTTTATCTTGTTTTATGGATTCAAACTAAAGATACGACGCGGGTAATTTGAAAGTACGCCGGCGTATCAGTAGATACGCTGGCGTTCTCTCTCTCTGGATCTGGCCCATTGTGTTTCTGGGCTTGTGGACACAGTTCCACTCCCCGAAGACATTTATGAGCCCATTTGGTGCGTTATTTAAAATGTGGCAAACAGCAGACTAATGCGTAAAAGGTAACCAACAGCAGTCGCATTTGACACCACAGAAGTAAAATCTGTTAAAAATGAAATTTGATTGGTTGCTGTAGAATACAGAACATTGTTCTTTTCCTCTTTACATAAATGTGTGTTTAATAAGGGAACATTGTGTACTGATTTTGTATGCGTCATCATAGTACAATAAACAAAACTGCTCAGCATACATTTTGGCTTCCCCTTATATGCATAAATATTAGGCTGATGCATAAAATGAATATATGAAATGAATAGAGACGTTCTTCAAGCAGAAGGTTTTGTTCTGGCTTCCTAAGGACAGTGTTTGTTGCCTTTTATTGTGCTCAGAGGTAAAGCTTAAATAGCTCAGCTTGTATGTCTAGATCATGTGACAATAGCTCATTAATCATGCCTTAAACCCATCCATACCGCATGGTTCATCATAACCCACCCTCCCAAATTTATCTTAGCCTTTCATCACATTGACCTCGCAGGATGGCAGCCTCCTAGGAGACAAAATGGGGATCTTGGCATTCCTGATTGTTAGCATACTGTATTTGTTTTTATGTTCCCATCATATGCTTTTGTTCTAATTCCTGCATCAGTTCTGCATGGCTTGTCAAGATCATCTGCCCTGATCTGTACCGAATGGCGTCTCTGGGTCCTAAAATACAGCACGCAAAAGGCAACAATCAGATCCACTCACCATGATGTTGGTTAGAGGAATACAGCTAGCAGAGCTGTGGCCCACAACAACCAACCAAATTGCAGCTCCTACTTTTTCAAAAAAGGTTAAAATATGAAAGCTAAGACCTGTTTAGCAGCTCTGAAAAACATTACTACTTTCATGGCTATGCATAATACTTTGTCTTTCTCTCGGTGTTTAAAGTGGAGTTCCAGCCTTTTTTATGTTTTTTAAAAGTCAGCAGCTACAAAAAGTGTAGCTGCTGGCTTTTAATAAACAGACACTTACCTGCTCCACTGTCCAGCTAAGCGGCCGCGCGGAGCATCGCTCCTCTCCACCCCTCTCCGCCGGCGCCTCCATTCATACTGTGGGCACCCGGCCATGACAGTTTTCAGCTTCACGGCCGGGCACTCACTGCGCATACACAAGCTGCTCTGCGCTCTAGGAGTGGACAGGCAATCGCCTGGGACCTGTCACGTGTCCAGCCGATCGCTTACAGGGAGGGGCCGCCTAAGGCGATATGACAAGTCACCTAGGCGGTCCCTGGGTGGAAGGAGGAAGTGGGACAGGAAGTCCCACTCCTAACGAAGCCCCCACTCCCCCCCCCAAAAAAATACATGCCAAATGTGGCATGTAAGGGGGCGAGAAGTGGTTTAAGCGGAAGTTCCACTTTTGGGTGGAACTCCGCTTTAAAGATGAATTCCAGCCAAAACTCTTTATTTTTTATAGAGTGGAGTGTGGAAATGTTAGGACCTCTTGTGACAAAAGTGAGGTCTGACACACACCAAACGGATTTTCTCCAGAATTTGCCTGTCGCTAACAAAATTGTCAGATTTAAATTTCACGTTTATGCTAGACAGCCACGCAAGGTGACACATTTCTCAAAAACATTCCAGGTTAAGGCACAGTTGACAGAAAACAATCCAAGGTAGAAGCAAAGCAGAGATGTAATAAATCTCCACTAGCCAAGGTCTTCAAAAACCTCTAAATGTTCCTGATGTAAATGGCTCTGTCATAAATACTCTGGAAGACCAATCTGGGTTACACACATCTGTGAGTTTGGTTTTATTTGACCTAAAACTGAACTTTCATAAATTTCAACTCTCAGCTTTAATCATATTCCATAACTCCACAGTAACAGAGTAAAATCCACAAAAAGTTGTTACTCTAATGTAAAGAAAATATATCCTCTAACGCATAATAATACACTTTACAACTCTTACACCGCACCCCTCAGACCTTTTGATTGTGTGGGAATTGGCTCTTCAGCTTTCTTCAGGTTTAAGAAAAAGCATTTTTTTTTTGGAGGCATGGAGATTTCATATGACATGGAAACCATCATGGACACTCAGGCCCCGTACACACGTCCGAGAAACTCTACGAGCAAAACACATTGTTTTGCACGTCGAGTTCCTTGTGAAGCCGCCGAGGATCTCGGCGAGGAAATAGAGAACATGTTCTCTATTTGGCCCGACAAGTTCCTCGTCGGTTTCCTCTGCCTAAAGTGTACACACGACCGGGTTTCTCGGCAGAATACGGCTCCGATCGAGTTTCTGGCTGAATTCTGCCGAGAAACTCGGTCGTGTGTACGGGGCCTGAGAGTCACTTTTTCTTAGAGCCAGTGACTCTTGCAAATGTTAGACTGGATTCACACCTATTCATTTTTAGTTCTTTTTGCATTTTGCAGATTTGCACTACAGAACGTATTCCATAGGAAACCATGTTAAATGAACTGTAGTGCAAATTTGCAAAATGCAAAAAGCATAAAAAATGCATAGGTGTGAATTTTACTGTTGCTAATTTCTTCTTTTTTTTTTTAAGTAATTTCTTTTATGTTGATTAAAACAATACTTACATATCATTAAGCTGGACCTCTGAATGCTCTAAATAGAAATTAAAGGACAACTCAAGTTCCAAAAGGCAGTTTGTTCCATTTAAACCCTCGATCCTTCTCTCCAAACTCCCCCATCATAAAAGCAATTTTTCTGTGTTTTTTTCCTTTGGTCTGCCCCCCACTGTCATTCTGGCCTATACCAGAATGACTTGTCCTTGGTCCTGCAGCCTCCTGGGATACTTATGTCACATCTCCCAGAAGGCTGTAAGACCAGGCACACAGTGGCCAGAGGGTGGGCCTGGTGCATCATCAGTAGCTGGCTCTCCAGAAAAGACAACTAGCTGAGGAGGACCAAGATAGAAGCCTAGCACCCAAGCTTTGACACCAGAACAGTGGATAAAAGCAGGAAAATGCTCAATACGCTGTGTAGGTGTATACAAAAACAGAGGGGTAGGTGAAAAGTTTCCCAAGTCGAATAGCAGTGACTCACAATCCCATCATTAGATACATATAAAACAAAAGCACATATAAGGGAGAGAGGAGTTCTCTTCCAAATATAGGGATTTTTAAGTGAGATGCTATTCGTGGTATTTAAGGTAAGCACACCAAACACATATGTTTTAGAAACATATCAAAAAGGTTTAATTGTCATATAAAATATTTCCATATAAAACAAGTTGTATGATATGACCACAGTAAATTACAAGGAATGAAAAAGAGAGAATATTATATGCAGATTGCAGACTAGTTTCGCACTGTTGTGCATCGTCAGGGCTTGCAATTCATTCTTTCTGAATTTAATGGTCAATTCTGTTAACAACTGAGCCAGAGCAAAATTGCCTATACGCCAACCGATAGGTCCCAGCGAGGTGGACCAAAGCAGTACTGTGCCTTGACCAGTGGAAGCCAGATCCAACTGGTCGTGAAAAGTGCGGGTAATGGGGTGCTAGGACAACCAGCGGGGTCCAAGGATAGATCTTAAAACAGGGATAGATTTGAGTGAGGAAGAGGAGGGGGAGCGCTCTATTATGAGTTGGCCCAGGGATCCAATGTTCCTCCAACGCTGGTAACGTGTCCTATTGCTCAGGATGGCGTCTGGAACGCTGTGTAGGTGAGAGTATGTTTTGAGAAAAACCCAGCAATATAGGTAAAGGGGCGGACTTTCATCTGACTTTTCTGTGCATTTTGGTCCGAAGGAGCGTTGGCAGTGAACTTGGTATGCATACACATGGCAGAACATTTTCAGCCAACAAACATGAACGTATTGACGTAATAGACATACTACGTGTTTTTTTTTAGGTCTTTAACGCCACCGTTTGGGCAACTTCTGATATTTTTGTCTGATCTTTAGCATTGGTTCTAAGCATGCGTATTTGTACTTTGCACTTTAGTCCGATGGACTTGTGTACACACAATAGGATTATCCTCCATCGGACATTTGTTGTCGGAAAGTTTGAAAACATTTGTCCGTTGAAAAACCGAAAACAATTGTCCGATGGAGCATACACACGGTTGGATTGTCCGATAAAACACATCCGTCGGACCGTTGTTGTCAAAAAGTCTGATCGTGTGTATGGGCCTTTAAAGATCAGAATCGCAAAAGCAACCACAGCACAGTGAATGGTTGGGATTTCTTTAAAAAAAAAACATAGTGGCAGGTAGTGTATGTGTGTAGAGAGTTAACTGCTCAGCTAATCTGCTGGTGCTTAGACTGTTGTCCCAGGGCAGGAATATCTCTGCACAGGTGAGATCTGACAGTGCACCTCTCAGATAACATCAAAGAAATTTGACTGCCTGTGTGAGATTCACTCAGGGTTGCCAACTTTCAGTAAATTTACAAACAGTTTATAAAATCTGTACTTTTTTCATCTGTCCTTGAACGTCCATTGCCGACATGTAGGCTGCATGTCCGTATCTGACATTCATGGACAGATGCAACAATTATGGATTTTACAAACTGTTCGTAAATTTACTGAAAGTTGGCAACCCTAGATTCACTGGTGCCCATTGACAGGAGAGGAAGTGAAGGAAAGTTTGAATAGTTGTCACCTGAACACGAGTAGAGGGGTGTTATGTTTGTGGACAGTTATCCTTATGGCATGGTCAAAGGTGAGAATTCCCCTTATTTTGGAGAGATCTCCTTTCGTATCCTGTTGTGTCTCTGGAGCAATAAATAAGGGGATATCTCCCCAATTGGGACACAGATAGCAAAAATAATATTACAGGAGTTTTCACCATTACTTAGGCCCCTTTCACTTATACGACTTGTCATGCGATTTGGGACTGCAAAGTCGTTCCCCATGATTTCCAATGACAACCATTCATATTAGTACGACTTCAAAGTAGTCCCTGCACTACATTGGTCCGATTTTGATGGCACTTACACAGGCATTCCCTGAAATCGCTGCAAAATCAAGGCCATGGTAAAATCACGCGACTTTGAAGTGGCAGTAGTGTGAAAGGGGCTTTACTCTATCCAAAATGAAAAATAAATTGGTTTTAGATATACTTTAATCTTTTGGGATATACTTAAAGCGGATCTCCCATGCCTAAACTATTTTTTTTTGGGGGGTTAGTTAAACAGTACATGGCATTGTTAAAATAAACTCACGTTTCTGGTGTTTAGTGTCCGTCCCTATCTTTAGCCGTCTGTAATAATAAGTTATATTTTCAGGCGTCAGCGGTTGCCATCTTCGCTGTGGGCATTGTGAATCCCACCAGCAGAGACTTCCTGGATGTGGCGATGCTGTAATCCCAGCATCCACCGCTCGATCTCGCACCCGTGAGCGGCGGTGTCAGCGTCTCTGTTCCCATAGTAACGGCTGGCGTTACCGCCCTGGATGCTTCTCATTACAGGATCGGTATCTGTGCTGTAATGTAGATTTTTGAAAAGGCCCGCCCTCCTTCTTTTGTTTACATCCGCGTCACTTCCTGCTAAACGAAGTCGCGCGATGTTTGCTGTAACAGGGCCGAATATGATAATTAGGGAGCTATGACTCAAGCACCCAGAAGACACAACGTGGGACAGGAAACAACAGAAAACCCGACGGAAACCCGAGGGGCTGCAGACCGGTTCAGATGGTATTGTAAAACTTTTTTATATGAAACTATCCAATTAATCATTGTGTAGGAGCATTATTAAGATTGAGATTAAGTTCAATTCAGGGTGGAGCTCCGCTTTAAATTGGGAAAATCAACCAAAAAGCAATACTGAGCAACTAAATATCATCATCTCCCATGTAGTCCTAATGCTTGGAAGAAGGAGTACAATTTTCTTAGCTCTGTAAAATTCCTTTGCACAGCTTCCAAAAAACACTATCGTTGGTAAAGACAGTTGTTCTATTATGCACATATTTGTTTGTAATTTAAACTTCAAATGATATGTTAAAGTGAAATTAGGAGGCATTAGCTAAGCATGACCTGATTTTTTTGATTTTTTTTTTAAATCCTTTATTTAATAGTTGAGCAAAGCAATAAATAACCGTCTTGTCACCATACTTGTCCATACATACAGAGCTTACAAAATGAAGTTATTTTTTAAAATGTATCTCAGTGGTTTCCTTGCAATGCTTTCTTCCAAAGTGGAGCTTATGGGCAGATCCACAAAAGAATTACGCCGGCGTATCTATTGATACGCCGCGTAATTTTAAAGTTCCTGCGTCGTATCTATGTTTTGTACAAAACAAGATACGACTGCATCTGGGATCGATCCGACAGGCGTACGTCTAAGTACGCCGTCGGATCTTAGGTGCATTTTTTCGGCGGCCGCTAGGTGGCGTTTCCGTCGAATACGGCAATCCTTGAACGTACGTCCGGCGCATTTTTTTACGTCGTTTGCGTTCGGCTTTTTCCGGCGTATAGTTAAAGCTGCTATATGAGGCGTACTCAATGTTAAGTATGGCCGTCGTTCCCACGTCGAAATTTGAATTTTTTACGTCGTTTGCGTAAGTCGTTCGCGAATAGGGATTTGCGTAGAATGACGTCACCGCTTGTTCCGGTTTAATTTCTAGCATGCGCACTGTGATACCCCCACGGACGGCGCATGCGCCGTTAAAAAAAACGTTGTTTACGTCGGGTCACGACGTATTTACATAAAACACACCCCCATCACATCGTTTTGAATTGCGCACCCTTACGCCGCCAAAGATACATGCGGCGTAGTGTATCTTAGATACGCTACACCCGGCGGAAATATGCGCCGATGTACGTGGATCTGCCCCTATGTCTCTCCAAATGGTTGTAGGTTCCTCTTGTAGTTCTAGTCTTCTCGCACATTTAAAAAAAAAAAACCTGATAGGTTTATTGGTTTTATTATCCTACTGAGCTGCAACATATTATAAAATGGTATAAAAACCTCAGGGATTGATCAAGTATTTTTTCCCTTCATTCAACCAATATATAACAGCTTCTAAATGACATTTAAAAGTTTAAGTAGGTTCAGTGCTGATGCAGTTTGGATATTAATGTGTATTTTGTTCCTGTACTGTCATTGTTGATATGAGATCTCTCATCTATGGCCACTTGAGACATCCAGTGATCACAGGATAATGGTGTCTACAGACATTTATTGTCAGCTTGCTCTGCTGCCATTGAATGATGTTCCTAATGAAAGATAATTGCACAAGCATACATGTTCACATCAGGTAAGCATGCATGCTTGGGCCTATGAAAAGAGGAAAAATACTTATGTCGCGTACACACGATCGGAATTTCGGACAAGAAAAGTTTGATGTGTGTAGGCCCCATCGGAAATTTTCTGTCGGAATTTCTGACAGCAAAAATTTAAGAGCTGGTTCTCGTCGGAAATTCCGATAATCTGTATGCAATTCCGACGCACAAAAATCTTACGCATGCTCGGAATAATTGAACTTAATTTTTCTCGGCTCATCGTAGTGTTGTACGTCACCGCATTCTTGTCGTTTGGAATTTCTGACAACATTTGTGTGACCGTGTGTATTAGATATGTGCATTCCCGTTCGTACGAATGTTATTTTCGTACGAAAATGTTAATTTTCGTACCCGCAGAATAATGTGTACATACGAAAAAATTAAAGCACCAAAATACGAAAACGACGGGATTACGAATGAGCCTCATAACGAACAACCGCAAATACGAACGAACGATCCGACGAAAATACGACAAAACGAAAACGGCAAAAGAACGAAAATGACATCTATAACAAAAGACTTGCATTTTGTATTTTGTTTGAATCCTTGTTCTGTTCGTATTTTGATTTTCAGTCGTATGTTCATTGTTCATATGACATCTAACAAAAGATTTTCATTCTGTATTTTGTTTGAATCCTTTTTCTGTTTATATGTTCATATGACATCTATAACAAAAGATTTGCATTCTGTATTCTGAATTCCTTTTTTCTGTTCGTAATTTGGTTTCAAAACACAGAATGCAAATCTTTTGTTATAGATGTAATTTTCGTTTTTTTGAATGGGCAGTGAGTGTAGTTAGTGAAGCAGCTTCTCTTTTGTGCTGAGTACAGTAGTAAAGTAAAGCCAAATAAACTTTTCTGTGGATTTTCGTCTGAAGGGAGATCAGTTGGCCAGACTTTTGAACCTGGAACCCAAAAATGGTTTTCTGATGGAGTTTAAAAACGAACGAACGTTCGGTAAAACGATCGTTTTTATGTTTGTTGTTAAAGTCTGACCAAGTTTATGGGGCTTAACAATAGTTAATATGGATGAGCCACGTGTTGAAAGTGCCGCGAATCCCACGATATATTTACGAAAGTACAAAATGACGAAAATTCACGAAAATTATTGTCTAACAAGTAACGAACATGAATTAAACAGAATAACGAACCATCCCGCATGTACGAAAATAAAACGGTAACCAAAATACGAAACGATCGGAATACGAAAAAATCGTGTCGTACGAAAAACGAACGGGAACGAACAGGAAAACATGCGTCTTACGAAAAACGAACGGAGACGAACCTACGGAACGATGCAAAACAGAACAAAAAAAAAACGAAAAACATTTCTGTGCACATGTCTAGTGTGTATGCAAGACAAGTTTGAGCCAACATTCCGTCAGAAAAAAATCCACGGTTTTCTTGTCGGAAATTCCGATCGTGTGTACGCGGCATAAGAGATACCAGCCCCCACCACCATTTCAGCATCTCTCATGGTAAAACAATAGAGATTGGCCAAATGACCCATCCTGACCAGTCAACTTTCCTCTCAATCTAAATGGCAACATTTGCCAACGTGACCATAAATGTCCTTCTCTGATGTTCCTGTACCTTTAGGATTGCCAGAAATGTTTTGAAAAAAGTGTCAGATTGAAGCCTCTGTTATGATAACTGGACCATATTTGGTTTATTGACAACTGATAAAAAGCGTTTTAAGGATCGAGGCGCATTATGCACAGATAAATTAGGCCATCTTTACTTAGGCTCAGTTCACACTTCCCTGACTTGTCATGCGACTTAAGAGATCAAAGTTGCATGGCAAGTCGCACCCCATTAACTACAATAGAACCGTTTTAATCAGTGTGACTTAGGAAAGAATTTGGGACAACTTCATCGCGACTTGCATGGACTTCTGTCAATGAAGTTGCAAGAAAGTCACAATAAAGTCGTGCAGGATGTCAGCTTTCACAGTTGCGTGACTTTGAAGCTCTGTAGATGTGAACGGCACTAAAGGAAAGGAAAACCAAGTGGAATAAAGCACTATGGCATGAGTGCACAGATCTTTGTACACATGGTCACTTGCATATCCTGCACTGCACTGATGTTTACTGCATTCAGGCCTCATTTGAGAGATGATCACTATGGGTACTAATGGATTGTGACTGAGGATTATCATATTATTGCCAATTTTGTTCAGTAAAAGATTGTGTTATGGTGACACCAGGCAGGTGGTATGTGTTCACCCAAGGTGCAAAATCTAACTACTATGTGGTCTTCACCAGAGTTCTTGATGGTGGGCTGGGATTTCTAGTGGTCCCTGGTTTTCTTTCCTGCAAACTGGCACCAGGTCATGGCCCGCAGGACCACCCACCAACAGGTTACTGGAACAGAAGGGCTACAGTGTGGAGACTGTTCGTAAGGCAGTAAACAAGGTAGTTTTCAGGTCCAGGAAACTGGTAGGTGTGTAATATATATTTTTTTGCTCTCAGGTAGTTGGCGATAAGATATAGCACTAGCCACTTCAAGGGCAACATTATTGTATTGCAGCTTACCAATTCTTAGATGTGATAGCTACATTTGTTCCCTTTTCTTCTATTTCCATCTGGTGATCCGGCTAGCAAGTTTGATGTTTTTCACAGTACAAACTCTCCAGCATAATGTCTTGGGAGTAGATTCAAAGCCCGGCGTAAATTTCTGCGGGCAAAGCGTATCTCAGATATGCTACGCCGCCGTAACTTAGTGAGGCAGGTTCTGTATTCAGAAAGAATCTGCGCCCTAAGTTAAGGCGGCGTAGCGTATGTGGTCCGGCGTAAGCCCGCGGAATTCAAATTATCCATGTAGTGGGCGTGTTGTATGGTAATGAAGGCTGACCCCACGTAATTGACGTTTTTGACTAACGGCGCATGCGCCGTCCGTGAACGTAACCCAGTGCGCATGCTCCAAATTACCACGCAAAAAGCCAATGCTTTCGACGTGAACGTAAATTACGCACAGCCCTATTCGCGAACGACTTACGCAAACGATGTAATCGACGGAAAATTTGACGCTGGCCCGACGTTCATACTTAACATAGGATACGCCTCATATAGCAGGGGTAACTTTGCGCCGGAAAAAGCCTAACGTAAACGACGTAAAGAAATATGCCGGGCGGACGTACGTTTCTGAATCAGCGTATCTATCTAATTTGCATATTCCTTGCGTAAATCGATGGAAGCGCCACCTAGCGGCCAGCGTAAATATGCAATTAAGATACGACGGCGTAAGAGACTTACGCCAGTCGGATCTTAGCCAAATTCCGGCGTATCTTGTTTTCTGAATACAGAAAAAAGATACGCCGGAGCATCCTAGAAGTTACGCGGCGTATCAATAGATACGCCAGCATAACTTCTTTCTGAATCTACCCCCAGGTTTACATGAATGAGACAAACCACTTAACTTTGGCAGTGGTGATTAAAAGGATTAGCTTTTATTTATTCATGCACAACCTTCATCCTAAAAGGAAAAAAGAATGTTTGCTGTAACTGCTTATAAAGTGTGAGCTGAAATTTGACTTACTGGCCAGATCACCAGATGAAAACAGAGGAGAGGGAAAGCCAAAGAAAAGAAAACAAATGCAGCCGCCACATCTCTTGATTGGTAAGCTGCAATATAATACATTTTTAGTTTTGAGTTTAATATCAGTTTAAGGATTTCCATAAATGTTATAAAATGTGTCCGATTGAATCCTATGTTATGGTAATTGGATCATATTGGGCTTACTGACAACTGATAAGCGTTTCAAGGATCAAAAGCACATTATGCACAGATATGAGGCCAGGTTTACTAAAGGAAATGAACAAGCTGGAATAAAGCACTATGACATATTCACACTGCAAACTCAGATGAGTGAATAGATCTACATGCTCACAGTTAATGTTGTCCCTAAACTTCCTTGCATATCCTGCGCTGATGTTTAATGTACACAGGCCTCATTTGAGAGACAGTTGCTGTGGGTATCAATGGCTTGTGATTGAGAATTAGAAAATTATTACCAATTTTGTTCAGATGGGATTGTGCTATGGTGCCCCCTGGCAGGTGATGCATGCTCACCCAAAGTGCAGAATTCAAGTACAAGGTTTTCTTCATCAGAGTTCTTGATGGTGGAGATGGGCTGGAAACTCTAGTGGTCCCCGGTTTTCTTTCCTGCAAACTGGCTCCAGGCCGCTGCCCCCAGGATCACCCACCATGGGGTTACTAGAACAGAAGGGCTACAGTGCAGAAACTGTTCATAAGGAAGAAGAGAAGAGATCAGTGGCGGCCCATCCATAGCGGCGCACGGGCACCGCCCCCCCATCCAATGTGTCCAGCCCTATGATCTACATGCAGGGCGCCGGACGCATGGATTCCAATCAGGGTTTTTTTTTAAGCATGTGATTAGAGCCAGAGGGCCGGATTCAGAAAGAGATACAACGGCGTATATCCTGATACGCCGTCGTATTGCGACGTCATTTAGAGCAATGCACACTGGGATATTTTACGGACGGCGCATGCGCCGTTCAAATAAAACGTAAAAAACGCGGGGTCAACACACATTTGGATAAAACACGCCCCCTACATCCCCATTTAAATTATGCGGCCTTACGCCGCAACACATACGTTACGCCGCCGTAACTAAGGGCACAAGTTTTTTCTGAATAAAGAACTCGCGCCCAAAGTTAGAGCGGCGTAACGTATCGGAGATACGTTACGCCGGCCAGACAGATACGCCATTGTATCTGAATCCGACCCAGAGACTCTAATAGGCTTTAAAAAAGAGTGGACTCGGGGCGCAGAGCACTGCACCCGAAGCCCACCCAATTGTGTGACAATAGAAAATTATTATTCATTATTGTAACACTGATTCTCCTCCCGGCCAATTAGGAAGGGGGTCCTGAGACCCATCACCCGATTGTCCGAAAGGAGATTTTATCGGATTGGCCACCAGGAGGAGGGGTAAGATGCAGGGGAAGCAATGAAGCAGCCACCCACAGCCCAATGAGAAACCCCTGCTGTCCACCACTCAGAGCGCAGCCCAGGAGATGGGGTAAGTGTGGGGCCCCAACTACTGTCTGACTGACCTGGGAGGGCTGCCACCCGTGACCCCCGTAACCCGGCCGGTTACAGCAGCACCATCTGTTCACCTTAAATGCCCATCTGGTAAGAGGACATGCTCAGCATCCATACTGGGAGCTCTGGAAGCCCTGGAGGAAGTAAATGTCCCTAATAATCTTGCAAGACACAGCAAAGATCCTGTGAGGAATCCTGGAAGACCCAGAAGATATTCTGTAAATCCTGGACAACCCAGCAAGAATCCTGCAAGTACTGTAACGATTGGCTGGTTTGTAACCAGCCAAAGGTTGTAGGCTACAACTCTAAAACATTTAAAGCGGAGTTCCGGCCACGATTTCACTTTTTAAATATAAATACCCCTGTAATACACAAGCTTAATGTATTCTAGTAAAGTTAGTCTGTAAACTAAGGTCTGTTTTGTTAGGTTGTTACAGCATTTAGACACTTTATAAAATAGAAATTGACTGGGGCCATCTTAAGTGTGGGCATCATGAAGCCAGACTGTATGACTTCCTGGATTTCAGCCTTGCAAATCTAGCACATGCTCAGTGCTGCACAAGCAGTGTCAGATCAGGTTTCAGCACCTGTGCTGTCCAAGTCACATGATTCTTTGAGACTGGGGAGTGCACAGAGTCCTGGAAAGTTACACCCACTACATTCCCAGGAGTCTGTGCGGTGTAGGTTAGGAAGCATTAAGCACCTAGGTGCAGGAAGTGGGAAGATTAACTATTCTACCTAGCAACAACACCTTGAAGGCATCTAAAAAAACATTTTTTTTTCGTAAAGGACTAATGACATTTTTTTAAAACTACTGATGTAATGTTATATTTATGGGTGGAACTCCACTTTAAGGATCATTTCTATATTTATTAACTGCACAGTACAAAGCAAAAAGATTTCTACAGCAAGTTATGAAGGAACGTATAATGCTTCAGTACCAGGCATTCCTACTTTTATTAGCTGAAATCCCTGAAGAAGTGACCTTAGCACTCACAAAGTTTGCATTGTGTCATTTTTGAGTTAGCCATTAAAATGCATCTCTACTTTAAAATGTTTACAATATTATAGATGCAGAGTAACACTTTGCAGGAATCTACAATAATTAATGTTAGAGTGCGCTGAGCTACTTACTTCCTACACAAACTACTAGCTACACAGTATTTTAAACAGACCTCATTACCTCTTACCTTAACTGAGAATGATGATACTAGTGGCGTGTAAATATTAATGAGAATGTAATTGTTTCACATCTAGAGTTTGCTTACTGGTTGCACCAAAAGTTAAAATCCACTTATTTCTATTTATCGCAAACATCTCACATGTTGCTACCATTTAAAGGGAAACTGCCTTTATGTTTGAACATTTTAAACTATTGTTTTATATTGCTTTTGCTTTTTAAATATGTGTGCTATCTATATACAATTTTTATTTCAATAAAAATGTATTAATTGAAAAATAATTCCAGGAGCACTATGGGTTAGCTTAAGTAAACACAGGAGTAGCAGTCTGTCTCAAGGCTGTTTGTCTAGATCAGAGTTTCTCAACCAGTGTTCCATGGAACACTAAGGTTCCTCCAGAGATTGCTAGGGGTTCCCTGAGCAATGTGCAATTTCTGCCTCTCAGATAAGTAACCACTGACACCATTGATCTTTTTAGCTATATCTAAGGGAGAAATTCTTCCCAATGTCCACAAGTGTAATGCCTCGTACACACGACCGAGGATCTCGACGGGCGAAACACATCGTTTTCCTCTTCGAGTTCCTTGTCAGGCTGTCGAGGAACTCGACAAGGCAAGTTTCTCCATTCCCGTCGAGGAAATAGAGAACTTGCTCTCTTTTTGGCTCGTCGAGTTTCTCGACAGTTTCCTCTACGAAAATGTACACACGACCGGTTTCCTCGGCAAAAAAATATCTCCCAGCAAGTTTCTTGCTGTTTTTTGCCGAGAAACTTGGTCGTGTGTACGAGGCCTAAGGAGCATTCTTCCCACTGACCATCACACTAATGTATCATAAGTTGTAGATATATAGGGATATATAGGGATTTTTAGCAGGGGTTCCCTGAGATGGGATGTTATTTCAAGGGTTCCTCTGTGTTGAAAAATTTGAGAAAGGCTGCTATAGATGAGACTTCAGACTGAATTGGTTAATGAAGGATGAGTCACTGCTGATTAGTAATTAAAGCGGAGTTCCACCCAAAAGTGGAACTTCCGCTCATCTCAACCCCCCTTCGGTGCCACAATTGCCACTTTTTGGGGGATGAGGGGGGGACAGGATACCTGTCTTTGACAGGTATCCTTTCCCACTTCCGGGAGTCCCTGCTGCGAGGCTGTGACGTCACTGCGGGGCTCCCTCCCCCCCCTTTGGCCACCGGGCCAACAGGAGAGAATAGCGGGGCCTCACGCATGCGCAGTAGGGTTCCCGGCATGAAGCGGAAAAGCTACACTGCCGGGTTACCGTACCCGAAATGGCAGCGGAGCACCCGACAGCTCATGGAAACATCAGCTGCGGTTGCTGACATCGCTGGGCTCCAGGACAGGTAAGTGTCCATTTATTAAAAGCCAGCAGCTGCAGTATGTTTTTTTTGGGGCGGAACACTGCTTTAACTTCTGGATGTAAAATGCAGCTTGAGCTATTGAAGTCTGTAAACAACAAGCTGTTCCATCAAACCCAAAAACATGAAAAGAAGCCTAAAGCTCCACTTTCTGACTCAAAAATAGAATACAAAATATTATCAAGCATTATTTAATATTTACCTACAAATTCTTTTTAAAAAGTATGGTTTCAATTTTGTCATAATTAATATAAGATAACAATTATGTAGAAAAAAAAATTGACTTTTAAATTCACACATGACCTAATTTCACACAGGAGATGCTGAAAGATATACAACTTGCACCTATAATATATTTTTCCCAGTATCCAATTCTTTCCTGCCGTTTAAGGGAAGTGATAAAAGTCAATTGATGAGATTGGAGTTAACACAATGTAAAGCTAAGCAAAAGCAACTTGTGTGTACTGAGCCTTTAATCCCCAGTGTGAGTGGGAGGAGGGCATGGTACATTTTCAGAAAGATCACAGCAAGTTATCCTTTTAGATTTGAACAGAATTGTAATGGGTTAGAACCTCTGTTGTCACCAAAACATGAATAAAGAGAAAATCTTCCAATGGGGACATTTGCTCCTCTAATAACTGTCTAGGAGAGAATTTCCCTTAATTTGGAAAATTGGAAAGATATTCTCCAAAGTCCAGAAATCGGCTTTGTTTTTAGATATACTTTAAATTTAGTGATTACTGTTGGGGCTCTGTAGGCAGCCATTGAAGTGACTGTCCAAAACCTGCAGCAGGTTGTGTTCAGTGCCACCGGAGTGCCCCATCCAGTGCTTATTGAGTTCACTGAATGCTATGTTCTCCTGTGTGCACATGCCAAGCAAAATGCAAAACATCTCTATAGGACATGATCCTACTTAGATCCTTTAGATTGCACTATACAAAGCTGACAAATATAGCCTGATGTAGGCAATGCTCAGACAGCCACTTAAGTGACCGTCTACACCTGTCCTTGTGGCCGTCTATGCCCATCCTAACTAATTTATGCAGCTGCGCCCTTGCCTGGAAATGAGGAAAAGATGTGCTCCTTGGAAGTCCCTGAGAATCTGAGCTGATCACAGTTCTATGGAATGTTATTGTTGACTAGTGTCACTACAACTGGACAAGTATTTTGAAGCCTAACTCCAGGTTTTGTGTTACTTTAAATAGTTCATCATTTCAAGTACAAAACCTGGAGTTAGGCTTTGAAGGGATGTTTGCTGTCCCTTTTACTATTATTATTAATTAATATATTTATTTTGCATTTAAGGATCATTTTTCCATGGTTGTTTTTTTTTTATTTTTATGTTGTCTTGTACAACACCCTCCTCTCCTTACCAATACAATACCGTACACACACACATTTTGTATATTTTCTTCATTTAATTGCTGGTGTTTATTTAACTTCTTCAGACCCGCACTATAGCGGAATGACGGCTACAGCACGGACCTGAAAATCCAACTGGACGTCAATTGACGTCCGCCCCTTTAGGGCGTTCCCCGTGCGCTCCAGAGCGCGCAGCGGGGAAACTCTGTGTTGGCCGTGTCCCTTGAACACAGCCAATTACAGTTCGCCGCGAACGGCCAAACAGAGTGGCCATTTGCGATGCGATCTGTGCGGCCAATGAGAAATGATCTCATATGTAAACATATGAGATCCTCTCTCATTGCCGTTTTACACAGAGACAGCGTCCTGTCTCTGAAGAGGAGACCGATCTGTGTCCCTTGTACATAGGGACATAGATCGGTCACCTCCCCCAGTCACCCCCCCCCCCCCACCTACAGTTAGAACACAATGCAGGGAATACATTTAACCCCTTCCTCACCCCCTAGTGTTAACCCCTTCAATGCCAGTCACATTTATACTGTAATTAGTGCATATTTATAGCACTGATCGCAGTATAAATGTAAATGGTGCCAAAAATGTGTCCGATATAACGTCGCAGTGCCAATAAAAATCGCAGATCGCCGCCATTTCTAGTATAAAAAAAAAAAAAAAAAAAATAATAATTCTGTCCCCTATTTTGTAGGTGCTATAACTTTTGCGCAAACCAGTCGCTTATTGCGTTTTTTTTTTTTTTTTTACCAAAAATATGTAGAAGAATACGTATCGGCCTAAACTGAGAAAAAACATTTTTCTTTTTAAATTGGGATATTTATTATAGCAACAAGTAAAAAATATTGTATTTTTTTCAAAATTGTTGCTCTTTTTTGTTTATAGTGCAAAAAATAAAAACCGCAGAGGTGATCAAATACCACCAAAAGAAAGCTCTACTTGTGGGGAAAAAAGGACGTCAATTTTGTTTGGGAGCCACATCGCACGACTGCGCAATTGTTAGTTAAAGCGACGCAGTGCCAAAAGCTGAAATTTCACCTGGGCAGGAGGGGGGTATATGTGCCCAGTAAGCAAGTGGTTAAAATCTTTGGTGCCCAACTAAAATTTGTTTGGCAAAAGTGGATTTTCAATATGTCTAAATAGTCTGGAGAAAAACTGATTGTTAGCTTAGGGGATGGTTTATTATGATCATTAGACCAATACCAGTTATGACAGTTTGAATATTTTCTTTGAAATACTCGATCAAGAGAGAGGTATGGGGGCAGCCATTGTTGGTCTGCTTTTGATAGTGATAGTTGCACCACATTGTCTGATTTAACCCTGGTTCACATTGGTATGATTTGACATGCGATTAGACATGTCAAATCGGCGGCATTTGCCGGCAATTGCCGGCAATGGAACCATCCTTATCGGTGCGACGCCACATCTGCTGCGCTGCACCGATTTCAAAAAATCGTTTCTGTACTACTTTTTCGACACGCGATTTACATTGACATCTGTGCAAAAACCTGCACAGATGTCTCTGTAATTGCGGCCGAAATCGGGACTGACAGGCAGGAGTGAAATCGTACGAGTTCAGCTGAACTCGCATGGCTTCATTCCCGCAGCCCAGTGTGAACCTGGGCTAAAGCACACTTAACCCCCTTAGCGGTATCCCTGTGCGTGACTCGGGGTGTTTTTTCTATGCTACTATCGGTATCCCCGAGTCACGCTCGGGGTAGATGTGCAAAGCGTGCAGCGGCGCGGCTTACCTTTCGCAGCATCCACAGACAAAGTTACTTACCTTGTCCCTGGATCCAGCGATGCATCCCCGCTGTGTGAGCGAGCGGGACCTCGCTCTATTCACAGTGTCCCCGTGTGCCGCCGATCTCCGTTCCCTGCAACGTTACAACGCACGGGGGCGGAGAACGGTGCCAAATTCAAAAAAGTAAACAAACACATTACATACAGTATACTGTAATCTTTTAGATTACAGTACTGTATGTAAAAAATACACACCCCCCTTGTCCCTAGTGGTCTGCCCAGTGCCCTACATGTACTTTTATATAATAAAAACTGTTCTTTCTGCCTGGAAACTGGAGATTGTCCATAGCAACCAAAAGTGTCCCTTTATGTCAAAAATGGTTTTAGAGCAGCTAGAAAACAGCGATAATAAATTATAATCAGTTGCAGAATTGTGTGATAGCGATTTGTGGGGAAATTCCTCATAAAAAAATAAAAGTAATGACAGCGACAATTCTGCAACTGAGCAAATTTCAGTGATTTTTAGTTAATTACATTATTGAATATTTTCTATTATAATTACATTATTATTTGTTATAATTATTCATAATTCTTTATTATATTATAATTTATAATTTTGTTTTTAAAAAAAATCATACCCGGGATGCCTACTAGACTCTTGTTTGGTCAGATTTAAATGAGTTATTCTTAAGAATTGCAGGCCTACAGTATAAAACGCCAAATTTCCTTGCAAAATAATTGTACTGCTTTTGGTACGCAATTCCAGACAGAATCATACCGCCAGGGAGGTTAAAGGGTCACTAAAGGAAAAAAAAAATTTGCCTAAAATGAATGTCTGCAAGGTAGACAGACAGAATAGTGTAATGATTCTGTTAAAAAACGAGTAAATTCCTATTAAATTCCTTCATCTATATCACCTCCGGCTTTCTAGTTTCTGTTCTCTCATTCACTTCCTGGTTTGCGGTGCTCGTTCATGTAAGAACTACATTTCCCAGTATGAATTGTGGCACGCCCAGTAATTCACACCTCCTTGAAGTCTCTAACACGTAGAGAGCGTCCTGCTGCACAGATGTAGTTCCCAGGAGGGGGTGAGCACATTACTGGCCACCGCAGTAAAGCCTCCGATCACGGTGGTCAGTAAAATCAGACAAGCAGGAAGTGAACAGAACAGAGAAGAAATAGAGCAACTTCTGAGCAAAAACGAACAATGGGGAAGTGAAAAGAGGAATGTCTGCAGGTAAAGGATGCTAATTATGAAAAAAAAAATCCTTTACAACCCCTTTAACCACTTACCCCCCGGACCATATTGCTGCCCAAAGACCAGAGTACTTTTTGCGATTCGGGACTGCGTCGCTTTAACAGACAATTGCGCGGTCGTGCGACGTGGCTCCCAAACAAAATTGGCGTCCTTTTTTTCCCACAAATAGAGCTTTCTTTTGGTGGTATTTGATCACCTCTGCGTTTTTTATTTTTTGCGCTATAAACAAAAATAGAACGACAATTTTGAAAAAAATGAATATTTTTTACTTTTTGCTGTAATAAATATCCCCCAAAAATATATAAAAAAAAAATTTTTTTCCTCAGTTTAGGCCGATACGTATTCTTCTACATATTTTTCGTAAAAAAAAATCGCAATAAGCGTTTATTGATTGGTTTGCGCAAAAGTTATAGCGTTTACAAAATAGGGGGTATTTTTATGGCATTTTTATTAATATTTTTTTTACTAGTAATGGCGGCGATCAGCGATTTTTTTTTCGGTATTGCGACATTATGGCGGACACTTCGGACATTTTTGACACATTTTTGGGACCATTGGCATTTTTATAGCGATCAGTGCTATAAAAATGCATTAGATTACTATAAAAATGCCACTGGCAGTGAAGGGGTTAACACTAGGGGGCGGGGAAGGGGTTAAGTATGCCTGGGTGTGTTCTTACTGTGGGGGGGGGGGGTGGCCTCACTAGGGGAAACACTGATCCTCGGTTCATACATTGTATGAACCGAAGAAAAGCATTTCCCCTGCTGACAGGAACGAGAGCTGTGTGTTTACACACACAGCTCCCGTTCCCCGCTCTGTACCGAGCGATCGCGTGTGCCCGGCGGCGATCGCGCCCGCCGGGCACACGCACGGGAGTCGGGGGCGAGCGGGGGGCGCGCGTGCGCCCCTAGTGGCGGCTAAAAGGTAGGACGTCATAATACGTGATCTCGCCTAGGAGAGCCACCTTGTGGACGTATTATGACGGTGCGGCGACGGCAAGTGGTTAACAGGGGTTATAACCCTCCCTTGTTCTATACAAAATGTAAAATAATGTTTTGCCTATACTTTAAGTTTCAGACTCGGCACAGGCATGCTGTGTCAGAAAAGTGTCAGAAATTCTTAAGGCTGTACTTGTCCTGGGCTGGTGACTCAGGCCTCGTACACATGACCGAGTTTCTCGTCAAAAACCAGCAAGAAACTTGCTGGTATTTTTTTTTTGCCAAGGAAACCGGTCGTGTGTACACTTTTCGACGAGGAAACTGTTGAGGATCTTGTCGAGCCACAAAGAGAGCATGTCTTCTTTTTCCTTGACGGGAATGGGGAAATTTGGCTCGCCGAGATCCTCGACAGCCTAACAAGGAACTCGACGAGCAAAACGATGTGTTTCGCCCGTCGAGTTTCTCGGTCGTGTGTACGAGGCTTCAGACAGCACTGAAGCCAAAGCATTAGCATGACAGCCAGGGAACTAGCATTACCAAGAGGAGAATTTTAAAGATGGCAAACTCCATTATTATTTTTTTCTTTCATTCTATCATGAAGGCATTTTGTTTCTTTATGATATTGATCTTTTTGTATCTTACTCATGAATCTCATCAGAAACTTCACTTGGCCTTTCCTATATATTTACTTTAGTGCTGGTGAACGGTAATCATGTTCTCAGATTTATAGAGCCTGATTATTATATTACTATTATTATATTGACTATTATTCCAATAAATGTGTTGCTATCATAGTTATTTATAAATATTTAATTGTGCCTATGTGGTTAGCATTTCCACCTGGGAGCACTAGTGTCAGTGGTTCAAATCCCAACCATGGCACTACCTGCCTGGAGTTTGCATGTTCTCCCTGTGCCTGCGTGGGTTTATTCTGGGTACTCCGGTTTCCTTCCACTCTCCCAAGACATTCTGGTAGGTTAATTGGCTCCTGTCTAAATTGGCCCTAGTATGTGTATGTATGAATGTGAGTATGGGGACCTTAGATTGTAAGATCCTTGAGGGCAGGGACTGTTGTTAAAGGGGTTGTAAAGGTATCATTTTTTTCCTAAATAGCTTCCTTTACCTTAGTGCAGTCCTCCATCACTTACCTCATCCTTCGATTTTGCTTTTAAATGTCCTTATTTCTTCTGAGAAATGCTCACTTCCTGTTCTTCTGTTTGTAACTACACACAGTAATGCAAGGCTTTCTCCCTGGTGTGGAGTGTCGGGCTCGCCCCCTCCCTTGGACTACGGAGAGTCAGGACGCCCACTAACACACAGCTCCTTTCTCTAACTGCAATGTAGAGAGCATCCTGACTCTCCTGTAGTCCAAGGGAGGGGGCGAGCCCGACACTCCACACCAGGGAGAAAGCCTTGCATTACTGTGTGTAGTTACAAACAGAAGAACAGGAAGTGAGCATTTCTCAGAAGAAATAAGAACATTTAAAAGCAAAATGGAAGGATGAGGTAAGTGAAGGAGGACTGCACCAAGGTAAAGGAAGCTATTTAGGAAAAAAAATTATGTATAATACATTTATAAAGCTCTGCATAAATTGATGGTGCTATAAAAGTAACTGAAATAAATAAATAGTTCCTTATATTTTGTGGGATATCAAGTATTATATACCTTATTTAGCTTTCAGTCTCGAAAACTTGAGTTGATTTATGAGCCCGAAGCCAAAAAAAAAATGTCTGTGCCCACCCATAGCAACCAGTTAGCTTTTTATTTTCCTATCTTGCCCTAGAAAAATGACATCTGGGATGTGATTGGTTTCCATGGGCAACACAGACACTTTAGTGCAGTTTTTTTCACTCAGCCCCACTGTCATTGAAAATATAAAAGAATGGACTTGCAAATCCCATACTGCCCAGATTAACCCAAGTGTCTCCAGCTGCTTGAGAAGGACATTTTCATGCATTCTTTCCCGACATGCCTTTCACAGCTCAAATCAGTGTCAGTATGGCCTGTATCTAATGTAAATAGAAATGTATGCTCTGCTAGATACCAGCAGCTGTGTTTTTCATAGTCTTGTACTGTCACACCAAGAAACCATGAAGGCCAAGAGAACACATACATAGATATCAACTGTGGGACTTTATGGATTATCAACACTGCCAGAATATCCAAATGCAAGCCAATAATCGAGAAGTTTAGGTCATTCAAGACATCATTTGTTGTCAGTTATGATCTATATGTAAAAAGGGTTAAGCCCTCCCCCCCACCATCTGATCATTAAAGTATATGTAAAGCCAAAATGTATTTTTTCATTGGATAGAATGTTTTAGGGTTGGAACCCAAGCTTTACACCAGTCAGTTATTGTTTTAGACTTGTTCTCGCAGTGTATGGATCGTCACCACATTTTGAGGCCAAATAATACCTTCTAAGGCCAGGATGGAAGATTCAGTTGTCTGATGTATAGTATATATGCACGACGGAACTTCTAGCCAACCCCATAGAAGCCAAGAAAGTTTTATATTGGGCCACCTGACACCAAAGAGGGACTTATTTTGAGTAGTCAAACCTGTCTGTTCATGGGCGGCTGTAATATCAACAATTTTCTTAGCATTTTTCCTGCAGTGTTAGTAACTAAACTATGCATTGAGCTATCCCAACACTGATGTACAAAGGTTATTTACTAATATTCCGTCCCATTGAGAACGTCTGTTAATGACGAAACGTTGTCTGGGAAGGCGCACACTGACGTCACCGCGTTCCATCTGAAGGAGGAAGGGCTCCTATTGCCGGCGGGCATACATACACGCTTTTAATCATGAGATGTTTGTAAGTACATGGCTTATGCATTTTTATTAAATATTTTGTACGGTATCACGCTATGGTCCGTTTTTATTTATATACCGAGGATATGTTCAATCATCGATGTGGTGCAATTTGAGATCTGCTCCCTGGATCCCTCCCCAGTCTGATGCTAATCTTATGTGGAGCCCATTAAATAGAATCTGTCTACATGCCTAATGTTTGGGTGGTTCTGGTAAGCGGCTTTCAGTTTGGTGGTGGTGTGTTCACACTGAAGTTTTGCTGACACATGGTGGTGCTGCTGCGAACCTTTTATTGGACTGAATGTGCTTTTATTCAAATTATCTATTATCATTGCTTTTTACCAGCCTGATATCTGGTTTCCTACTTGGTGCAGTTTACTTTTATATTTACTAAGAGGACTCACTGAGCTTAGTCAATAAGGTGACACTGCATTCAAGTTCATCAGGCATTAGCAACAATTCTTTTTATTTTTAATTTCCCTTCACATGATTGGGTTTTCGCACAGCTTTACCATGTTCTCTGAGCTAAGTAAACATTCTCTACTCCTTTGGTAAATCAAGCGCACTAACTATTGAAGATCTCTGCCGCCTGATCGCATTTACATTACATTACTGTACAGTGTGGTTGATTTACTAAAGAAGCAGAGGCTGTTCACTTAGCAAAGTAAATGCCCGCTTGGCTTAGTAAATACAGTCAAACTGTGCTAATTCCAGTCATGAGGTAGTAAATATCCTGGATTTCTTTATTTATTCTTATCCCGTGCACACTGTTGGGTTTGCAAAGCAAACATAGCTGCATCTTATTTACTAAGCTAGGTGAACATTTACTTTGTACAGTGTACATGCTCTACTCTTCTACTAAAAAACACCAATACAGACAAAGGCAGACTCTCAGGCCTCGTACACACGGCCGAGGAACTCGACGTGCCAAACACATCGAGTTCCTCGGCCAGTTCAGCACTGAAGCCGCCGAGGAGCTCGGCGGGACGAGAGCTCCCATAGAACAACGAGGAAATAGAGAACATGTTCTCTATTTCCTCGCCGAGCTCCTCGTCGGCTTCCTCGGCCGAAAGTGTACACACGGCCAGTTTCCTCGGCAGAATTCAGCCAGAAACTCGGTCGGAAGCTGAATTCTGCCGAGGAAACTGGTCGTGTGTACGGGGCCTCAAGCCTTGTACACACGACCGAGAAACACATCGTTCCTTGTTAGGCTGTTGAGGATCTCGGCGAGCCAAATTTCCCTATTGCCGTCGAGGAAAAAGAAGACATACTTTCTTTTTGGCTCGACGAGATCCTCAACAGTTTCCTCATCGAAAAGTGTACACACGACCAGTTTCCTCGGCAAAAAATAAAAAAATCAGCAAGTTTCTTGCTGGTTTTTGCTGAGAAACTCGGTCGTGTGTACGAGGCTTTAGGGCCAGTTGCATTCGGTAGCTAAAGCATGTCAGCTTGGTCTCTTCTGGCAATAGAATGCATTTAATATGTATGAGTCCAGGCCTATTAAGACAATGGGGTTGATTTACTAAAGCAGTAGATGCTGTTGGTATGTAAGATTAGACTTTGAATATTGAATCATGTACAAATTAAATAAAGACAACAAAAATGTATTTTCGTTTGCACATGATTGAATGATTAGGGGCTGTTCACATTCACTACATGCAAAAATGCTCCATTTTAAGAATTGGGGCTAGTGCTTGTTGTGAAGGAAGTTGTTATGTGTGGTTTGAGTGTGTTATACTGTTTTTAATTTTTATATACATATATATATATATATATATATATATATATATATATATATATATATATATATTTATTTTTTACTTTATTGGAGTGTGGCAAATTTACACTTTACCTATGTCTTTGCAAAGCAGCACGTTGTGGTGCGTTGCAGTGTGGTGACATGTGGTGCCACCTGCAGTAAAATGCAGCATGAACACAGCTTCACCTCATTCCCTTACCTATAAGGACATTCACTTTGCAAGTGAACATACATTTTACAAAGTTAAAGCAATCTATTCATTTGGAAATACAACCCAGATGCAATTGGTTTAAGTAGTTTGCTCAAAGTTTTATGCATTTGTATTTTGCATGATATTGTTGATTATTATTTTATTTATTACAAAGTATTTATATAGTGCTCACAATTCACACTGTGCTTTCACATCATCCCTGCCCTCAAGGAGCTTACAATCTAAGGCCCCTACCTTGCATCCATACACACACATATTAGGGCCAAATTAGACAGGAGCCAATTAACCTTCCAGCATGTCTTCAGAGTGTGGGAGGAAATCAGAGTACCTGGCAGAAATCCATGCAAGCACAGGGGGAACATGCAAGTGGATACTTTCAACTGTTCAATCATCTAACAAGGCAAAACTTATTTTCTCTAAAACAAAAAAAGTTATACTGTAATTAACTTGAGGATTTAAAAGAGTGCACACAAAATCATTGGTCATTCAGCAAATCCCCAAAATGTGTAGAGCAATGTGGAAGAGGTTGAGAAGATAGAGCTCTACTAATATTACTGATAATAATAATATTAATAAAAAAAAACACATCATATTTAATAACAATGCTAAAACTATCATAAGACCAAACCCTTTTAGGTGATTTTTTAAAAATCAAGTAATGTTGACATTATGCATACAGGGAACAACCTGAAATAAACTAGGACAATTTCGACCTTTGCCAAACCAGTAAAGGGGAGGAAAAGATAATTAAACTGATAAATGTGTGAGTGTGTATAAAATTGTGTGTTGTGTGTGTGTGTATATATATATATATATATATGTATATATATATATATATCTATATAGTTTTTCTTTCTCTTTCTTTCTTATTTCTTTCTTTCTTTTTTAAGGGTCACTGTGCAACACAAACTATATTATATAATAGTTGTAATGCTCAAGTAGCAAGTCTCCTAATTATGTAGTCAGGTTATTGCCCCATTTATATATATATATATTCTCTCTCTCTCTCTCTCTCTCTCTCTCTCTCTCTCTCTCTCTCTCTCTCTCTCTCTCTCTCTCTCTCTCTCTCTCTCTCTCTCTATATATATATATATATATATATATATATATATATTATAAACGTGTCAATAACCTGACTACATAATTAGCAGACTAGCTACCTGAGCATTACAACTATTATATAATATAGTTTGTGTTGCACAGTGACCCTTAAAAAAAAAAAAAAAGAAAAGAAAGAAATAAGAAAGAAAGAGAAAGAAAAACGTCTATCCAGCTAATGCAGTTAGTGACATGTGTACCAGGGCAGACAATACACACACACCAAAGGGCAGGTCTAAACAGTGATGATTTCAATACAATTTCACATTATCTGTATTTACCTGTCCAGGTTGAAATTATTATTATTAAATTCCTGAACATCCTGACAGCTTTTCATTTGCAGTTCCTCGCTCTTAGCTTTATTGAGAAACAAAAATAAGAAAAAAATATTAAAGTTTAATTATTTTTGTGCTGCCTCTTCACAAATTAAATCAGGAAAGAAAATGTTCTTCCTCCAAATTCACAGGCAGGGTAGAAGTTTTGCTACTGTAATGTATTTGTAGGGGAAAATGTATTATTTGGTTGTCTGTCTTGATTCCCTTCGAAATGCATCAATTTTGTTTCGCTCCATAATGCAATGAAGGCATCTCTGTAGTGTGAATTATTAACAGGCTGGGTTCATAATCTGAAGAGTCCTGTTTACTTTTCTCAAGTCTCCCCATGTTTATTAGCTTTTCATCGATCTCAAATACATCTCATTAACGCTGCAAAATGAGCAGTTCAAATCCAAGGCAAGCCCTCCGTGTTATTTGATGGCTTACTTCTGTCACTAATCCCAAATACATTATTAATAAGTGCTGAGCTGAACAAAACCTCCATATTACAGCTTTCACCAATCAAACCTTCTATTAAGTTCATTCAATCAGCCCGAACTAGAATGGGCCATGTCACCCCCTGCTGAGAACTTTCACAAAAGTTCTAACATTATTATTATTATTATTATTATTATTATTATTATTATTATTATTATTATTATTTGTTAATTACTAGGTGGGGCGATTGTTATATTGGACATATGTTACATCATGTGTTCAGTATACAATCAGACTTAATATAGAAAAGTTTTTATATATACTGTTATATCTATTTTTTTATATATATTTTATATATATATATATATATATATATATATATATATATATATATATATATATAAAATATATATATATATATATATATATATATATATATATATATATATATATATATATATATATATATATATATAAATGATATAGATAGGTGTATAGGTACAAGCTCATCATTGTTATTTAGTTTTTGTGCATAGGCTATATATATATATATATATATATATATATATATATATATATATATATATATATATATATATATATATATTTATATATATATAGATATATATAATTTATATGGGTTATTTTGGATTTGCATGTTGTCTTATCATGCGGGTGCTTTGTATTTTTTATGTGTTTAATAGGTGATTTACATGTATCTTAGATCATGAGTGCTGGTGGATTTTCATTTGTTCTTTATTATATTGTGCTGTTAAAAGTTCATATGTGTATCATGTGTGTTTTATATATTGGGTGATGTTTGGTTTATATGTCTTATATCATGACTGGTGCTGAATTTTCATATGTGCTTCAGATGTGGGTGATTTCGTGTCATATCATGGGTGCCGCTGGATTTTTATATGATGTGTAGGTGCTTTTGGATTTGCATTTGTTTTATATCATAAGTGCTTGTGCATTTTTATGTGTTTCATATCATGTGTGCTGTTGGAATTGTATGTGTGGGGTTCTTTTTGGGGTGCTTTTTGGTTTTACATGTGTCATATATTATTATCATGAGTGCTGTTATGTTTTCATGTGTTTTTTTTTATATTGTGAGTAATATTGTATTTCTCTGTGTTTCAGGGTGCTGTGATTATTTTTATGTTTATGTTTAGATTATGGTTGCTATTATTATTTTATATGTGTTTTATATCCTAGGTGCTATTGGATTTTGTGTGTGTTTTTAAGCTTTTGAATCTTATATGTGTATCGGCAAATGTTCCCAATGAACCCACAAAGACTATAATTTCTATAAATCAGCATGTATTTTTCTATCTAAGTTTAAAACTACAATTTAGTCCTTCATTACATATTCCTAAAACAAAGTGCGTGTAATAAAAAAAATTAGGCAACTTTGACAAAATGTTAGCGACCTGAATATAGTATTGAGAATCACTGCAAGGATTGTGGAACTACAAGTTCCAGCTGCCAACTGCCGGCATTTGTTAAACAGTCTTAATACCAAGTGGAAAAGCATGGGATCCCTTCCCTATCCAGTTTCAAGGACATTGTTAGTCCTCTACACGGACTGTCTCTTCTTTCCTGATTTCAGAAATGAAAACTGTCCGGTTACATTAATAAGAGAATTAGAACTTGTGAAAAAATCTATTTGGATCATTCTTAAAATGCATGGTACATATTTAGCTCTAATTTCCATTAAAATATCCCAAATGTGATAACTTTACAATACTTTGTACTTTTTTTTAAATGCCTCAACGCCCATATGACATCCATCCGCCATACATAAATGTAGTACAACCAACCTGTGACCTATGGAAGGCACACCAGCGCTAGAACTTGCTGGGAACTAGATTATATTTCACACTTTTAGCTCCTTTTCCGATTTGTAATTGTAGATTGCGCTATAAAATCCATAATGTTTCACTGATAATAAAATCTGCTATAGCTGTGTCCCTATGTGTACATGTAACATCTATTGCTAAGTTAAATATTTCATAAATAGTTACAAGTTGAAGTTTTGGAAAGTTTGTAACTTTTTGTTAAACCGCTGATTGGTGCTGCAAACAATGACGTCACTGTACAAGTAACATTCTTATGTTTCTTTTTTTTTCTTGTTGTCTATCAGAATGAACAAAATATTTCTAGCTACAATTATTGCTACACTGAAAGGAAAATGTACAGTGCATAGAATAGATCAGCCTTTCTCAACCGGGGTGGTAAGGGAGGATGCTAAAGGTGTCTCTGAGCTGTGAGCAATGGTCTATATTCTCCCACTACACTGACCACCAAGGCAAGAGGGAGCTTTGTTTTACTCATTATCAAAGGGTTCACTAATGTGAGGGATGACACATTTTTTCTCTAACAATATTTTATTGTATGTAAAAAAATAATAATATATATATATATATATATATATATATATATATATATATATATATATATATATATATATATATATATATATATATATATATATATTCTTCTTATTGTTTTTTAATTATATATATATAATAATTATTATATATTTACACATATAATTGTTTTTTAATTATATATATATAATAATTATTATATATTTACACACACACACACACATACATATTTATATATGTGTATGTGTGTGTGTGTGTGTGTGTGTGTGTATATATATATATATATATATATATATATATATATATATATATATATATATATATATTATATCTTTATAGATATATCTATATTGTATATAGATATATCTATATATATATATATATATATATATATATATATATATATATTGATATTGATATTGATATATCTAGATAGATAGATAGATAGATAGATAGATAGATAGATAGATAGATAGATAGATAGATAGATAGACACCCTTTGTGTTATATATGCTGGGTAAGCCACATTCTTTTACCTAAAACTTTTGTTTTATTTAAAACTTTCTAACACTTTCTGACTATACTAAGCTACCATGAGCTGCAAATGCTTTCATTTGGCAATGGTTCTTCAAGACCTAAAAATTTCAATGCTTCTCTGCGAAAAAAAAAAAAAAAAAAAAAAAAAAAAAGTTTGAGAAAGGCTGCATACAGTTATTATTAATATTATTTATATTATTATTATTATAAAAATATTATTATTAATAAGATGTGTTACTGTTATTGGTGGACCTTGCAGTTCTACCTCTGTTGCTGAAGTGACTAATTTCTATACAGATTGCAGTCAAATGTTAATGCAAATAGTTTTATTTTCCCATTGGTACTAACATTGCTAGCATTAGATAAAATGTAATTATATACTGTACATGCTGATAGGATGATAAACCCTTTGATCTGGCACTGTGCAGATGATACAACATCTGATAGTTCTGTATATAAGCGGTACCTAGGTATGTTATAAGAATGCAATTTGAAGGTACATTTTTGCTTTTTGAAAAGTTTATTATCCACAAATGCTCTACTGTAACATTATTTGTGAATTATTTAAGATAAGGATTATTGATATAATATTTTGTGTTTGAGGTGGTGCTGTGATTTACCTTACTTCACAGGGACATAAAAAAGTAGACCCATCCTGCTCATAGTCTTTAGAATTTGCAAGGTGCTTGTATAGTTGATCTTTTTAATTATTACTCTGTACACTGGTGTTACCAGACATATTTTCATTAAAATCCTCGGTTTGCATGTATTACAGTTCTACTGCATCACATTTAATTTATTTATTGTTTTTTTTCCCCCCTTTTCCTTTCCTTTCTTTTTTTTTTTTTTACAGTAAGTGCATGGTGCTAAATAGCAGATGAAGTAGCTATGTTGCTGTTAGTACACAGATAGTAACTTTATTGTGCAAAGCAGCATACTATAATAAAGGTTGTTCAATTGTGTGTCATTTTTGTTATTTAAGTGTTTGCATTCTCTAAAATGTCTGAAGTTAAGTTGTAACCTCTTATAGCATAGTAATTAATATATATCTATCTATCTATATCTATCTATCTATCTATCTATCTATCTATCTATCTATCTATCTATCTATCTATCTATCTATCTATATATATATATATATATATATATATATATATATATGTATATATATATATATATTTTTATATATATATATATATATATATATATATATATATATATATATATATATATATATATATATATATATATATATATATATATATATCTACTGTATATGCTCTTTTTAAAAATAAAAGTAATCACCATATGAGCAAACTGTGCAATTAAAATGATCACAAGTTTTATAGTCCATTTTAAAAGAGAATCTGTCAGAAAAAGAAGAGTATTTAGGACATGTAGCAGTTCATGGTATACTTAATTGGGGGGGCGCTGACATTATTTTTTTTACTATAGTTGTAGTAGTCCAGATTACATCTATTATAGGTGTGCTCAGGCTTCAGAGGCAAATTCAGCAGTAATGTGATTGTAGGGAAAACTGCTCACATCTGAGATAAGTTTACAATGTATTTACACCATGCTGCATTTATGATACAATAATGAGGCATTTCTCAATAAATTCTATGCAGGAAACATCAGAACAGAACAAAAACATAATTGGGGGGATTTACTAAAACTTGGAGCACTCAGAATCAGGTGCAACTGCGTGGGGTAGCAATCAGCTTTAACTTCAGCTTGTTCAATTAAGCTTTTTTTTTTTTTATAATTCTTTATTTTGTATATCTTTTTTTCTCTTTTCCTCTGTTCCTTCCACAGACATGACACAATAGGTACAGCTTTTACAATCTCTACATCATTATAACATTCATTGAGATCTTCACCTTAACATCTCATAAACTCTATTTTACAGCCTTATAACATTCCTTGTAATCTTCACCTTAGCATCTCATATACTCTATATTTCCGCCTCCTATTACATTTCTAATCTCCTCTGTACTGGCCCAGGTCCCCTATCCTTGGTGAACCCGCTATTTTCGTCTGCTATCCTCCAAGGGGGTGTTCTAAGCCCGAGGAAATGTTAATCGTCCACCCAAAAATCCTCCCTCCCTCCCCACCCAAAAAAAAAAAAAAAGAAGAAATGCATCTGTCCCCGGTCTCTCCCCCGTCTCTCCCCCTCCCCCCCCCCCTATAAACTCCGCTCCCTATATTCAATGAATGGAGTCCAGGTCCTCCAATAGGTCTCCTCTCGTTCCTGTATTCCCATTGTGAGGTTTTCCATCATCTGTATCTCATTTATTCTGCTAAGCCATTGCAGTTTTGTTGGGGAGGCGGTACTCTTCCATAGGATAGGTATACACGCCTTTGCGGCTGTTATCAAGTGACGGATTAGAGATTGTTTATAGTTTTCCATTGATATGGGAATGTCGAGTAACAAGAACGCCGCAGGTCTGTCTCCTAAGTTTATCCCGGTAATTTCCCGGATTGTCTCCGAGACCATCCTCCAGAATTCTCTTATCACCAGACATTCCCAGAATATGTGTACCATGGTGCCCTCCTCTTTCTGACATCTCCAGCAAATTTTTGACGTAGTGGGAAAAAAACGATTTAGTATTGTTGGTGTCCTGTACCACCTTGTCATAACTTTATATCCCCCCTCCTGGTACCTAGATGCGATTGAGGCTTTATGTATAAATGCAAAGATCTTATTTTTCTGAGTATCTGAAAACTTAACGCCCAGATCCCTTTCCCATGCCTGTATGAAGACAAGCTCTCGTGGCGCCTTTGATTCGATCAATAAGGTATACATATATGATAGCATATGTCTCGATGGTTCTTTTTTTAAACAGATTTCCTCAAATTTGGACGGAGTCCCTATTTCTGCCTCGTGGGTCTTCAGAGATCCTAAAAACGTTCTCAACTGATTACGTCTCCATATATCTAAGTCTTCCCCATATACCAGTTCTAAATCTTCGTTCTGCATTACGTGGTTCTCTCTCATGAAATGTATCAGCCTGCAGGCTCCCTTCCGTCTCAAGTTATTGAAATAACGGTCTTTTAACCCTGGCCCAAAGCTCGGGTTTCCTAGGATAGGTGTCATAGGGCCGATACATTTCACCAGATTCGTATTCTTACACGCCCGCCTGGTAACTCTAAAGCCTCGTACACACGGCCGAGGAACTCGACGTGCCAAACACATCGAGTTCCTCGGCCAGTTCAGCCCTGAAGCCGCCGAGGAGCTCGGCGGGACGAGAGCTCCCATAGAACAACGAGGAAATAGAGAACATGTTCTCTATTTCCTCGTCGAGCTCCTCGTCGGCTTCCTCGGCTGAAAGTGTACACACGACCAGTTTCCTCGGCAGAATTCAGCCAGAAACTCGGTCGGAAGCTGAATTCTGCCGAGGAAACTGGTCGTGTGTACGGGGCCTCAGTGTAGCCTTTATCATCGGGTGTTTCTTTGCGCTCTGAGGTATCTTATTCTCCCCCAACCACGCCAGACCTTCTATAGGGATACTACTGGCTTCTTGTTCCAGATTGACCCAGGGTTTGTCAGCCTGTTGTGTGCACCAATCCACTACTCGTGCTAGATGAGAGGCATCATAGTACCCCATTGGATCTGGGAGGCCCACTCCTCCTTTATCTTTGGGTAGAGTCAGTATATTTCTCCGGACTCTGGCCGGTTTTCCAGCCCAAATGAACTTCATAAACTTTGCTCGTATGTCTCTCAGGAATCCCATCGGCAATGTTATGGGAAGGGTCTGCAGAAGATAGATTAGCCTTGGCATCGTGTTCATTTTTATTATATTTATTCGGCCAAACCATGAGAATGTTTCTTTATCCCATTTTTGTAAATCTAGCTTTATTTGTTTTATCAGGGGTATAAAGTTTAATTCAAAGATCCTGCCCAATTTCCTCGGTATCTTCGTCCCTAAATATTCCACATGGGAATCTGTCCATCTGAAAGAGAAACTACCGGCCAACTGATGCCGTAATCCACTGTTCACCTCAATTCCCATTGCTTCCGATTTGTTGTAGTTGACTTTAAAATTGGAAATTTTTCCATATCTTTTTATCTCTGCTAATAAGCAGGGGAGCGATGTTATCGGGGACGTTAATGTGAACAGTAGATCATCAGCATACGCTGCCACCTTATAGTCGTCTTCCCCAACCCGTATACCCCTTATATCGCTGTTTGCTCTAATAGTTCTTAAAAAGGGCTCCAGGGAAAGAATAAATATAATTGGGGATAGGGGGCATCCCTGTCGGGTTCCATTATGGATAGGGAAGGGATCTGATTTTTTCTCATTAATCCTCACTCTTGCCGATGGGCAGGAGTATAGGCTTGTGATCCAGTTCAGTAAGCCCTTCCCCAAACCAATATGTGATAGCATGACTTTTAGATATCCCCATTCCACCCTGTCAAAGGCTTTTTCCGCATCAGCGGATATCAAAACTACGGACTGGTGGCGTTGTTGTGCTAAATATATTGTGCTTATTATCCTTTGGGTATTCTCTCTCCCTTCTCTGCCCGGGGTGAAACCCACTTGATCTGGGTGTATCAGAGCGGGGATATACGGCAACAGTCTATCTGCCAGTATCTTCGCCAGGATTTTTAAATCGACATCTAGCAAGGATATTGGCCGATAACTTGAACACTCGGCGGGATCTTTCCCATCCTTGGGAATCACCACAATCTCGGCCATTAAGGTTTCCGCTGGCATCCTCTGTCCTTCGCGGATCGAATTAAAAGCCGCAACGAACCTAGGTGCCAGTTTTTCCGCAAAAATTTTGTAATACCGCAAGGTATAACCATCAGGACCCGGCGCCTTTCCCGCTTTTAATGCTCCTAAGGCTCCCAGAAATTCTTCAACTGTAATCGGGCCATCTATCATTTCTGCTTCTTCTGTAGGTATCTTTGGCATCTTTGAAGACAATAGATATTCCTTGGCCCTTTCCTCCCTTTCTGCAGTATTAATTCTTCCACCCTGCCTCTCCAAATTATATAAGTTTAAATAATAGACTCTAAATGCTTCAGCTATTTGCTGTGTTGAGCTCACCAGTACATTCCCCTGCGTTCTAATTTTTTCGATCTGGTTGCGGGATCTCGTATCTCTGAGTGCGTTCGCCAGTAACCTGCTGGGTTTATTCCCGAATTCGTAAAAAGTTCTTTTACACCTGCTCAATTTGGCTTTTGCTTTGTCCGTTAGCATAAGATTTAATTTTTCCCGCAAGCCCGCCAACTTTTCCCCTATCTGATGTGTCTGTAATTTCTTATGTGCTGTTTCCAGAAGTTGGATTTCCCCCAGCAAACTATCCAGTTTAGCACTCAGATTACGTTTTCTATGTGCCCCTAATGAGATTAGTACCCCTCTTAGGTAGCATTTATGTGTTTCCCAGATATTCATAGGCAGTGTTTCATCTGAGTCGTTAATAGAGAAGAAATTGTCTAATTCCCTAGCTATCTGCTTCTCATAATCCGGATCTTTTAAGAGTGTCTCATTAACTCTCCAATTCCATTCTCGTGGCCCCCTTTCTCCCCATTCTATACTGCAATTGGTTGGCGCATGATCGGATATCGTAAAAGATCCTATTGCTGCTCCTCGTAATCTTGAAAGAATGTTCTGATCTATAAAGACATAATCTATCCTTGTGTATGTTTTGTGTTTCGCAGAAAAAAAACTATAATCCTTGTCATGCGGATGGGTCATCCTCCAGCTATCTATTACCTGAGTTTCTTTCAATAGACACCTAGCTTTCCGTAGTTTTGTGTTGGAGATATGAGACACTCCCCTTGATACATCTATCACTGGGTCTAATGCTATATTTAGATCACCCCCCATGATAAGGAACCCCTCTTTATGTTGTTGTACCATTTCCAGATATTTTCCCAATGCGACTGTAGGGTCTTCATTGGGTAAATATAAGTTCACCAGAGTAACTTTTTGATTCCCTAACTCCCCTTTTACGATTAGCATCCGGCCTACATCGTCCGTAATTACATTTGATTCCTTCCAAATCATTTGTTTTGAAAGCAAGATTGCCACTCCATTCGCCTTCGATGTCTGCGAGGCACCATGGTATACAGTCGGAAAACTTTGATTTCCCAATCTGGGTATTTTATCTTTTCGAAAATGGGTCTCTTGTAAAAAGGTTACTTGTGCCTTAATCCTGCTAAGTTCTGCCAATAATTTAGTACGTTTTTCTGGGCTATTTAAGCCTTTGACATTATATGAAGTAAAATTAATTATATCTGTTTTTGTCATCTTTCTACTCTAGTGTAGGGGGTTACCCTTTAACCTCACAAGGGGGCTCGAAGATACCGAGGAGGATGGGAGGGGAGAAGGGGGAGAGAGAAAGGCCGCGACCCCAATTTTAGACAGACAGAAAAAAAAAAAAAAAAAAAGAACCCCCCTACCCCTATTCCCCGTATCTCGAGGACTGGTCACACGCCCCAATGCCCGAGTAATTTCACTTCCTTTCCCCTCCCCCGCGGCTCCAACCCGCGTCCCCTCGCTACTCTGGAGGCGGATCGCTGTTGAACCTAGACGGGACGGGGAACGAGAGAGAGAAAAAAAAAAAAAAAAAAAAAAAAACCCCAGGGAGAGGGGAAAATCCCCTTTCCCTTTATTTAACGCCTCCGGTCTACCTCCAACTGGAGGAGAGGCGTTTTGGTGGGGAGAGTGTATGTGCAGAAAAGAGCGAGGACAACGCGTCGGGAGCTCCCCCGCGTTTGCCCGCGCGCACCCCTTCATACGTTTCACATTGACTTTATGTTAACCATGTATCTCTTCACCCCAGCTTTAAGGATACCCCTTTATTCCGAAGACCCCCCTCTGACAATCTCCGCCCCTAGATTTCCCAAAGCATGCCCCCCCAAAAAAAAAAAAAAAAAAAAAAAAAAGAGGGGGGAAACATAGAGGGACGAGGGAGGGGGAGGAAGAGAGAAAAAGGCGAACCTATAGAACCAAAAGAAAAAGAAAAAAAAAAAAAAAAAAATGGCACATGTGCCTTTCCTCCCCTCCTCCCCCCCTCTGGGCCCACTCCCCACCCCCCCCCCCATAAAAAAAAAAAAAAAAAAAATATATAAGAAAATTCCTATATACTGTTGAGGGAAAATATACATTTTGCATCTCATCCTTCTGCCATATTAGCTTCTTCTGGCATATATAAATTTCTATAAGCATTTCCTCATCAGTATCATGCAACATAGCTTACAGCCCTGTTTCTACCTTATTCTATCGTATTCTTAGTCCTCATTAAGAGGTATAGTTCCATGGTGCATTGCTATACAACATCATAAAAAAAAAAAAAAAAAAAAAAAAGACAACATAATAAAAAAAAAAAAAAAAACCCAGATATTTTACTACCGTCTGAGAGCTTGGCCTTCAAACCTTCAGACCTTTTAATTTCCCCCCTACCTACCCCTTCCTAGCCCCACTTCGGCCCAAGCCCCTTTAACCCTTATATCCTATCTATTCCCTATCACTTCTATCCCCGTGTCCATGCTTCACTCCGATGTGTTTTTAGTGAAGGCTTAAAAACCTGCCTTGTCTCCAAAAAAAAAAAAACAATACACACATAGAAGGGGAGCACAAAAAGGCCCCATTTATCCTTGTGATTATATTTAATTTAGTTTTAACATCCCTTTTGTATAACACTTATTTTATAAACCCTTTATACCCCTATGGTGCTATTTAACCTACCCCCACCCCCCCTCTCTCCTCCCCCCTCCTCTCCACAAGCCTTTAATCCCCCCCCTTATTACCCACCCTAAGATACCCCCCAGACCACACACATCCCCCCCTCCCCTAGAGGAAAAAAAAAAAAAAAAGTATACATTCCTATTACCCCCCCCCCCTCTTAGGCCTCAGACGGGGCATCTGATCTTCTACTAATTTTTATGGCACCAGGGCGCCCCTTAATGGGGGGTCATTCTAGCATTTTCCTCTACTTTTTCGCTCCCACCACGCTTCCCTCCAAAAAAAAAAAAAAAAGGGGAGAGGGAGGGAGGGGGGGGGGACGACCCCCGCCTATCTCTCCCAGACACCTTGTTTGGACCTTAATCCCTCATTCCATTTTCACTATCATTTTCACTTTTCATTTTCACTTTCACTTTCACTTGTATCAATTTGTATTTAACCGGTATACAACAGTATTCTGGGTCCCTCCCCCCCCCCTCCCCCCCTCCAAAAAAAAAAAACACTAAAAAAAAAAAAAAAAAAACACAGGCAGAGTCCCGATATTCTAGTTCAGACCCCCTGAAAAAAAAAAAAAAAAAAACATATGGGGGTAAGATGTCCAAATGCCCTCCATTTCTCTTCACCCTTTCCAGAGGGATTTCTCCTCTTGTCTTCGCATAGGCCCATTGTTACGATCCCCAGTCTCCCTTTGTCTTTTTAGAGCTAGTATCGATCCAACAGTATGGGTGATTCTAACCAATTTGGAACTTCAATAGGATCTGTTCCCAGAAACTGAAAAAGTTCTGTTAGTTGTGCGGGGGACCTTAGATTGAAGTTCTGCCCTGCTTTTTTAACGATCACTGCCAGGGGGTACCCCCATCGGTATGTAGCTTCTTTAAGGCGTATGTATTCCAGCAAGGGTTTTAACATTCGTCTTCTCCATTTTGTGAGCCTACATAGATCCGGATAGACCTGTATGTCGACACCCTCCCACTTTATCACTCCCTCATTCCATGCAGCTCGCATTATATCTTCCTTCACCCTGAAAAAATGTTCTCTGCACACCACATCTCTAGGGCCTCCTTGGGCAGGGGAACGAAAAGTAGGGACTTTGTGGACCCGGTCCAGTTCAATTGGTGTATCAACAGGGTTATTCAGAATTTGATTAAATATGGACATGGCCGCCTCTCTCAGAGCGGGACCCTCCAAATTTTCAGGGACCCCCTTAATTCTGATGTTATTCCGCCTACTTCTGTCCTCAGCCTCCTCAGAATGTAGCTGTATCATAGCCAACTGTTGGTGCTGTCTCGCATGCTCCTCTTCCATATTCCCCATTCTCTGCTCCAGTCTACAATTTAGCTCTTCTAAGTATGTAGCTTTAAGCTCAGCCTTTGCTACCCCAGCACGTACCTCCTCAATTTCCTCTCTCAGTGCCCCCATAATGCCTTTGATCAGAGACTGTATGTCCTCCTTTGTGGGGAGAGCCTTAATAAGTGCTCTTAGCTGCTCCATGTCAGTTCTGGACTCTTGTCCCTTCTCCTCCTGTATCTCATGTAGTTGTGGGGGCATATTATTATAACCCAGACATACCTCTGTCACCAGCAGCTTGTTAGTCTCTGCTTCCGTGGAGCAATCTCTCCCCCTGGACATACCTCTGTTCTGTGTGGGTGTCACCGCCGCCGCTGGAAACGATACCTCTGATAGAGAATCTCCTCCACACGCCATCGTATTTCCAGCAGCTGCCATCTCCTGCAAGTCTCTCGTGCTGGTGGTGTTCCCGGCGACCGCCGCTAACTGCAACGCAGCGTCCGTCTTCGCCCTGAGATAGCGGGTGATGTATGAGTGAGCTTGAGTGCTGGGTGCTCGAGTAGTCCTTCCGGGTCGTCTTCCGCGACGCGACATGTGCCGCTGCAGGCTGCCCTCCCTGGGACACACGGTCTGCTTAACCTCAGTGCGCTCTAAGCATATACTGGCCGCTCTCGCTGGGTTGCTCTGCGGTGGACGCTTCAGTCCACTGTCAGTCGGTCAGCTGTTGGGTGCACGCAAGGATCGCGCTAGGGGCTCCTCACATTCCTCCTCACTCCTCCATACTCAGACCACTCCCCCCGGAAGCGGAAACCACCAGACTACCCCCTTCCTTCAATTAAGCTTTGACAAAAAAAAAAAAAAACTGGAGATTGATTGGTTTCCATGCAGAGCTGCATCAGATTTTGCATTTTGCATTTGTACTTAAAGTGGAGTTTCCATCCCAAATTTTTTTTTTCATTATTGTGCTCATTAGACCTAAAAGAAAAAAATGTTTTTACTTATCTGGAAATGCCTGTTGCTATGCGGTCCCACAAAATCTGCCTTTGGAATCACCTAGGATTCTGACATCACCTCCCTCTAATGCTCTTGGGAAATGTGTGTCATCATTTCCCAGGATGCAGTGCGCTACCCAATTATTACTCCCCATCCAAGACTTCCAGGAAGTACCATATTTATCAGCCTATTGCGCGCCCCGGCGTATAGCGCGCACCCCCGAACTTGAAGAAAAATTCCTGGAAAAACAAAAAATACTTACAGTTTGGATGCCCTTCGTCGGTGTCTTGCCCGTCGTCCATCGCGTCCTGCCCGTCGTCCATCGCGTCCATCGGTGGCCTCGTTCCATACGGCGTCCTTCTGCGGCCATTGTGGTGTCCTCCCCGCTCGATCCCCGCTTCCCGCGCTGAGTTTGAACCACCGGCATATACCGAGCGCAGTACACTCGGGTATAGTCGGGCAGGACGTGACCGCGAGAGGAGCCGAGCCTGCCCGACTATACCCAAGTGTACTGCGCTCGGTATATGCTGGTTCAAACACAGCGCGGGAAGCGGGTATCGGCGTATATCGCGCACCCACGATTTTGCCCTGATTTTCAGGGCAAAAAAGTGTGCAGTATACGCCGATAAATACGGTAAGTGCTTGTGGGCTTCACAATGCTCACAAGCAAAATGACAACGGTGTGGACATAGTTTTATAAACTATCTTTTTTGAATAACTATGCGGAGCAGTGGCGGATTGTAAAATAGTAAGTGACTGGATTTATATTATAAAAACACATGATGAAAGGACATACATTTAAAAAATGCTAATTGTGGTTGGAACCCCACTTTAATCCTCCCCAAATGTATAAAGACCACAACTATAAACATAAGTTAACGCAAGTAAAGCTACATACATTCAAACACATGCCATAAAATAAATAAAAACGCTTCTATTTCTGGGTTACTTCTGAAAATGCTAGCTATCTGGCTGCGCTAGGCTCTCATACATCCCAGGCACAGACATGTAACAGATATGAAGTCAGAATTTCTTGGGGGTAAATTATAAAGAATTAGCGGCTGCTCACTTAGCAAAGTGAATTTTCCACTGTGCTGGCTTGGCTTATCCAATCACATGTAAGCAAAAATCCTTTATTCCCTTGCATTTGATTGGGTATTCTTTGCAATAAATAAATGTTCACTTAACGTTACCTCATTCACTAAGCTAGGTGAAAATTTGAAACGCAAGAAAACGCATGTTTTTCTTGTTCGCGCACTACAGTGCCATTCGTTTTTAATGGCACCCAAATGCACCTTGCCAATGCTTGTGCATGGCAGCGGAACTGATTTCCATACATTGTGGTGCAATGAGTTATCAAAAAAAGTACATGCACTTCTTTAGTGCCCCTTCTAATGAATATGCTGCACTAACTTAACGCATGTTAGGATGCAGAAAAAAAGTGAATCAATGCACGTGCGTTGCCACAGCACACAGATGAGATCCTAGCCTTATTCATTTAGTAAATCATGCAGTGATTCAGAAAGTACTGAAGCCAAAAACACATCATCATGACAGCCCAGCAATTAGCATTCTCTGAAAGGTTTCCTATAACAACATTCCAAACCACTTCACAAATCATATCAGAAGCAAAACCTGAATGTCTCTGTATACTAGTCCCTTAAAAGTTGGTAATAATGAATTCTTATAGCTGGATTCAGGTAGGTTTACGCCGGCGTATCAGTAGATACGCCATCGTAACTCTGAATCTACGCCGTTGCAAATTTAAGCGTAGTTTGGAAACCAGATACGCTTAAATTAGGCTACGATTCGAGCAGCGTAAGTCTCCTACGCCGTTGTATCTTAGGGTGCATATTTACGCTGGCCGCTAGGTGGCGCTTCCGTTGAGTTTGGCGTAGAATATGCAAATGACTAGATACGCCGATTCACGAATGTACGTGCGCCCGTCGCAATTAGTTACGCCGTTTACGTTAGAGATACGCCGGCGTAAAGATAAAGCTGCTCTCTAGGTGGCGCATCCCATGCAAGGTATGGACGTCGGAACAGGCCTATCTTTTTACGTCGTTTGCGTAAGTCGTACGCGAATCGGGCTTGACGTCATTTACGTTCAAGTCGAAACGGCGTACTTTGGAGCAATGCACACTGGTATATGTCCATGGAGGGCGCATGCGCCGTTCGTTAAAAACGTCAATCACGTCGGGTCACCAGTGATTTACATAAAACACGCCCCCCTGTTCCACATTTAAATTCGGCGTGCTTAGGCCGGGCCATTTACGCTACGCCGCCGTAACTTAGGAGGCAAGTGCTTTGTGAATACAGCACTTGCCTCTCTAACTTACGGCGGCCTAGCGTAAATGCCATACGCTACGCCAGCCTAACGTTGCACCCCCCTACGTGAATCTGGCTATTAGACTTTTTATGAATTTTCTCAGTTTCCAGGCATAGACTAGTCTGACTCTATGTACAGAAGTCTTCTCTGGAACTGAAGGAGTTTAAAACCTCTGAAAAGTATATGGCAATTCACTTGTGGCAGTTTAAGGCCTAAATCTGAACTCCAGGCACAACAAATATAATTTAATATGTTCCTCAATAGCCACAAAGGATATAGATCCACTTGGGGTGAACACATGCCTTTGTGTATCCCCAGATATTACCTTGTAAAAGTAACAGTGACATCATCACTGTGCTATACATAGCTTGTGCAGAGAGCAGAGCTGTGGGAGGGACCCAGCAGGCTCCGCCCACTACAGGCTGCCTGCAGAAAATGACAGGAGGGGTGGGGACAAGACCAGTCACCCTGCACAAGGAGAGAGATCAGCAGGGACTGGTCTTTATTACAGGACGCTCCTACTCGTGGTCAGAGTTTTGAATTGCATTACTGCACAGATCTGGAAGAAATACACAAAGCACATTATGAGGATGATTTACTAAAACTTAGGAGTGCAAAATTTGGTGCATCGCTGCACAGAAACCAATCAGCTTCCATTTTTTTTTTTGTCAAAGCTTAACTGAAGAAGCTGGCTAGCTACCATGCACAGCTGCACCAGACTGCGCACTTACCAGTTTAGGAAATCAACCCCCAAGAAAACAGTAAGAATATACATAACTCTTGAATTTGGCCAATATTTACTGATCCCAGAGTTCAGCTTCAATATACTGTACCTATGGACATAAGGGGCTTTTATATAAAAAAGTGTGTTGATCAATTTTGTCTATTTCCAGTTTGTCCATAGCAACCAGTTTGTAACTGTAAGTACGGAAGACCATCACCATGCCAACATCCAAAATATATACTAAAGGCTTGACCAAGTCAACACAAATGTGTGAACTTTGTGGGCACACAATGAGAGGTAAAATAGGCAGCAAGACCAGTTTTAAAGTGGTAGTCAACCCCAAAGCAATTATTTTTTATTATGCAGCTTACCAATTCATCCACTAAAACTACATACCGTATATACTCAATGTCCAATCATCAGGCTGGAATCTAGTATGATGTAAATACCTTAAAAGAGCGGAGGAGTTTATTTGTTTTGCAATACACTATCCTGATGATTACTCTCATCCAGGGTTCTCCATCCACTAAAACTACATACCGTATATACTCGAGTATAAGCCGACCCGAATATAAGCAGAGGCACCTAATTTTACCACAAAAAACTTGGAAAACTTATTGACTCGAGTATAAGCCTAGGGTGTCCATCTGCATGTCTCACTGTGCCTCACTTTGCCTCACTGTGTCCATGTCCATGCCTCACTGTGTCCATGCCTCACTATGCCCATGACTAGACTGACGTTTAACATGGGAGTCTATGGAAGGGGTGGCCGGCTTTGAAAAATCGGTGCTCCCCAGCCGTAGGTCCGTCAGACGACAAACTTTGCACACTTGTAGAGGAGAAATGGGGCTACATGTGTGCCATGTTCTGGGTCCAGGGGACTGACGACCGGCCAGTACCAGGTCCCCAAATTCACAGGAGAAATCACCGTTTAACATGGGAGTCTATGGAAGGGGTGCCCGGTTTGAAAAACCGGTGCTCCCCGGCCATAGGTCCCCCGGACAACAAACTTTACACACTTGTAGAGGAAGAGTGGGGCTACATGTGTGACAAGATTGGAGACCTATCGCCGGGGAGTACCGGGTCCCCAAAGTCCGGGAGATCAGGCACAAAAAGGTGACTTGAGTATAAGCCGAGGGGGGCATTTTCAGCATAAAAAAAATGTGCTAAAAAACTCGTCTTATACTCGAGTATATACGGTACTGTATATATATCTATATCTATAGATATAGATAGATATATACTGGGGTTTATTTACTAAAAATTGAGAGTGCAAAATCTGGTGCATCCCTGCATAGAAACCAACCAGTGTAATTGAACAAGCTGAAATTGGAAGATGATTGGCTTCCATGCACAGCTGCACCAGATTTTGCACTCTCCGGTCTTCCTAAATAAACAGCATTGTATATCAGAAAAAGAAAAAAGCAAGTAGGAAATTAGCACTTTATTTCCTGCTTACAGTTTTTGTATTATATATAACTGGGATGGCCATATTACTGGTATGACAAAGCTGTGCTCCTGCAGTGGAATTAGAGGGCCAAGCGGTGCTATCTGGTCACACAGCTATCTGCATGGCTGGTAGCACTATCAGATTTTCGGCAGATTTTTCAAAACCATATAATATGAGGTCAATCCTTAATGCCTTGTACACACGATCTGGCTTTTGCCCAGCCAAATCACATCGGAATTCCAACGGAATTTCATCGGAATAAAATAGAACATGTTCTATATCTAAACTCCGATGGAATTCATTGGAATTTCCAATGAAAAAACTCTGATGGGGCTACACACGATCGGAATATCCGATTGAAAAGGTCTGTCTGACTTTTTCCATCGGAAATTCAGATTGTGCGTACAAGGCATTAGAGTTTAAATTTGTATGCAATCAGACAGGCCCTTGCACTACATGATTTTGGTAAATCTGAAGACAAAAATCTGTAGACAATCTAATAGTGTGTATGGGGCTTGAAGGGGTTGTAAAGGTACATTTTTTTCCCCCTAAATAGCTTCCTTTACCCTAGTGCAGTCCTCCTTCACAATGTCCTTATTTCTTCTGAGAAATCCTCACTTCCTGTTCTTCTGCCTATAACTCCACACAGTAATACAAGGCTTTCTCCCTGGTGTGGAGTGTCGTGCTCGCCCCCTCCCTTGGACTACAGGAGAGTCAGGATGCTCTCTACGTTCCAGATAGAGAAAAGAGCCGCGTGTTAGTGGGCGTCCTGACTCTCCTGTAGTCCAAGGGAGGTGGAGAGCACGACACTCCACACCAGGGAGAAAGCCTCGCATTACTGTGTGGAGTTACAGACAGAAGAACAGGAAGTGAGGATTTCTCAGAAGAAATAAGGACATTTAAAAGCAAAATCGAAGGATGAGGTAAGTGAAGGAGGACTGCACTAAGGTAAAGGAAGCTATTTAGGAAAAATAATTTGTACCTTTACAACCCCTTTAACACACTTTCCATATGGGTATTTCAGCTCTGAATGTAGCTACTTGCCTAGAGCTTAGCTTTAAGGTGACCACATATTCTTAAAGTGTACCTACAGTCTAAACGTTTTTTCTAGTTTTTGTTTGTTTTTTGTTTTAGATACAGGGATGGACTGGCCATTGGGACTACAGGGAGTTTCCCGGTGGGCCGATGGCTCAGTGGGCCGTCTTCAGTGACAGCAGACCGCCGCCCCCCTCCGCTTCTCTGTCTCTCCCTTCCCGCAGCGCTCACCTCCTCTCCCTCCCCGCATCGCTCACCTGGGGGGAACAGAAAAGCAGGAGGAGGACCAGAGGAGCATGGGGGAGGGGACAGACAGCTGACTCAACAGCTATGGCCTGGGAGCAGGGGTGAACTGACCATTCAGGAACTCGGGCACTGCCTGAGGGCCCCATGCCACTAGGGGGCCCCATCAGGGTTGCCAGCCTCAGTAAAACCAGGGACAGTATGGAAAAATCTGTGTTTTTTTTACATCTGTCCCTGAAATGTCCCTTACCGACACCCTTTTGGTCTAAAAATCCCAAGATTATAACTGCCCCGCCTCTCCAGAACCTTCTCAGTGTATGTATACTGTGTGTGTATATTGTGTGTGTGTATACTGTGTATGCATACTGTATGTGTGTGTGTATACTGTGTGGCCCCATAATCTATTGCCCGGGGGCCCCATAATCTCCTATTGCCCGGGGGCCCCATGAGTTGTCAGTCCGCCCCTGCCTGGGAGTTTCTCACTTCTGCCTAATCTTGTCCCATAAGGGGGTGCACCGAACTAATTCTTTGCCCCGGGTGAAATTATGTCTAGCTTCCCCACTGGTACTGCCTATAAAAGTACCAGTACCAGCCGTTCTACTCTAATAAAGTTGAAAAGGCTAGTGGCTAGTAAAGAGGGAGAGGGGGCTTGGGTGGCCGGGGGGGGGGGGTGCGGGAGTTGTCCGGCCGCCAAGGGAGAGACCTGTTGAAGTGGGCCAGTCTGGATGAAGTCCAGGGCCATTTTTGTCCCAGTCCAGCCCTGTTTAGATAGAATGGTAAAGAGTTAGAATCTCTGTCAGATTTTGTATTTATTTTGTTATTGCTATCTGTTTGTCTTAATGACCACTGTCACCAGCACAGAAAGTTTTAGAAAAATTCGACTGAATCAGGAATAGAGGGGAAGTCTTCCAGTGGAGTTGTTCCTGTTGTATCTACCCATTGAGAGACAGATCCAAAGGGGTTAAACCATTTCCCTTTCATTCCAAAAAAAAATGTTGCCTTTAGATATACTTAAGGGTAGCCCTTAGATGGTCATCACCAGGTCAGCCCTATGTCAGCAAGATCATTTGAAACTCATTATGTTGGATCAGCTGAACTCCTATATGGCCTGATTATCCCAACAGATGCTTGTATCTGACAGATCACTTGCATTTACGGCCTTAGATGATCAGATTTGTATCAATAATGATTGTACATGAAAGAGTTATCCATGAGATGACAATTGATAGATTAGGGCAGCTTTACCGTAGCACTGCCCCTTTCCTGGTTTCAAGGGAATTAGAAATTGGTCAAGGAGGAATTTTTGGTCAGTTGTCCTTGTCGGAGTCACAATTATGAGGCTGGCGCCAAGAGGGTTTGGCCATTCTCCTTCCTTCCTCCTTCTAAGACTTAGGATATAGCCAATAGTACATGTTAATCACTTAATAGAAGACCATCTAGGGGTCATTAGGAACAAACACGTGATGATAAATTGGGTCATTTGGAAAGGGCCACATAGAGATATGTGATCATTTAAACTAGATCCCTATTGTCATACCGGTTGAAATATTGCTGTGTGTGTGCCTAAGTTTAGCAACAGCCATTAGAAACAGAAAGTTGATGGCAAGCAACCAGATTTGTTCCACATGGATTACCGTGGACACTGGATATGTTAATATGATGTAATAGCATGCATTCACAATTAAGTGCTTGCAAATGACAGATGGATCTCTTGAAATATTATTTTCCTAAAAAGGAAGAACACCACTTCTTACATATAAAGAAGAAAGGAGTGGACTGGATTTGGTTGGCGTTGGACGTATTTTGTTTGTTTTTGGCTGACACCTTATCCAATGATGTTAAACAGAAAATAAATAATTCTGCAGTAATGCATGTTAATTATGTACACCAAGTTTGCACTTTGCTTGCACTTCACAAATGTTTGTACAGTGTTAGGGGCATGAAGAGAGCAGGACTAATTAGCTAGTGATTACAGCAGTTGTTGTCATACTGTGCTTCGGGCAAGCAGCACTGCTATGTCACCAGTCTGATGACAAGTGGGGAAAAAGTTATTAGTAATTAGCTGGTTGGGCTAAAACGGGTTTCATAAATTTTCATAAAAATTTAATTTTATGGGTTATGTTAGATATTGTAATATGTGTTTTGCTTTGTGTAAAATGAAAAATGTATAAATAAAGATTATAAACAAAATTACATTTTATTGGATAAAAGTTTTTTTTAAATAGTGTTACTTAATCTGAATTTATTACTTTAATGCATGTTTTCATAACGTACAATTCCATTATATCCGTAGTGATAATAGCATTAAAAAGTGTTTTTATAGTTAACCAGTTCAGGAAACCAGTCACATCATTACAGCATGCAAGTAGCCAGTTGCTGCACTAAAACATTTATAGGGCAGGCAAAATCTATCCAGTTTAGACCGACGCTTGCTCAATAGGTAGCTGGCTATAGTTTTTATCTGTTCACTAGGCTAGGCCAACATTTAACAGGGAGCCACAAAACCATAGAAAAGGCAATGGACACAGTAGACTAGATACATTTTTCACATTTAAAACAGCGCAATGCAAGTCAAGCCTCGTACACACGACCGAGGAACTCGACGGGCAAAACACATCGTTTTCCTCGTCGAGTTCCTTGTTAGGCTGTCGAGGAACTCGACAAGGCAAGTTTCTCGATTCCCGTCGAGGAAAAAGAAGACATGCTCTCTTTTTGGCTCGACGGGATCCTCGACAGTTTCCTCATCGAAAAATGTACACACGACCGGTTTCCTCGGCAAAAAAAAAATCGTGTGTACGAGGCCTCACTATCTTGGGATGTTAAAAAGATGATGGTTATTTGTCTCACTGAACTCCACCTAATGCTACTTTACTTATGCCTGTGCTTCAGAATTTTTTTTCTTTCAAAATATTTTATTTTCAAAGCATATGGAATTCGATTCAATACAATTAATTATTGTTTTATAGTCTCATTAACAATAAGTCCTGGATAATGACAAATTTATATGAATAAGTACTTAACAGTTACAAAAAAAAATATAGAGGAGAAAATAAATCCCTATTAGGCCCAACTAATAAAGTGACTGGCCTGGGGAGAGACACCAAATGAATAAAAGTAGTCTCGATCCCCTGGCACCCCTAAAGGGATCATACTGTGACGGTTGAGAGAATCAAGTCCTGGGGAAAAAAGTGTGGGAACTCCCACCCAAGATCCACTCCCCCACCAAAAAAAAAAAAAATGATACGCTCATATGCATAATTACTAAACCGCATTTATTTTTTTATTTTTTCGAAAAAAGAAGCAAGTCCTTTCTAAATCCCGTGATAACTCGCAGCAAACCTCCGCAATGTCTCCTGGGAACAATGACAAAAGCTCCCAGGAGACATTGCGGCATCGAGGAAGTGACGGAATACCTAATGAATCCATATACAGGAAGCGGCCAGTAACATAAAGGATTACTAAGGTTATTTTTTACTTTTTGCTATAATAAATATCCCCCAAAAATATATAAAAAAAAATAGTTTTCCTCAGTTTAGGCCGATACGTATTCTTCTACATATTTTTGGTAAAAAAAATTGCAATACGCGTTTATCGGTTGGTTTGCACAAAATTTATAGCGTTTACAAAATAGGGGATAGTTTTATTGCATTTTTATATATATATTTTTTTTTACTACTAATGGCGGCGATCAGCGTTTTTTTTTCGTGACTGTGACATTATGGCGGACACTTCGCACAATTTTGACACATTTTTGGGACCATTGTAATTTTCACAGCAAAAAATGCATTTAAAATGCATTCTTTATTGTGGAAATGACAGTTGCAGTTTGGGAGTTAACCACAGGGGGCGCTGAAGGGGTTATGTTTCACCTAGTGTGTGTTTACAACTGTAATGGGTTGTGGCTGTAGGAGTGACGTCATCGATTGTGTCTCCCTATAAAGGAGATGACACGATCGATGCAGCCGCCGCAGTGAAGCAAGGGGAAGCCGTGTTTACACGCGGGTGTCCCCGTTTTTCAGCTCCGGGGACCGATCGCGGGACCCCAGCGGCGATCGGGGCCGCGGGTCCAGCGGTCCCGGTCACGGAGCGGTCACGGTCCCTAACCCTTTTAACCAGGCAGCGGTCCTTAAGTGGTTAAAAGGGTTAGGACTGCAAGTAATACTGGGGTGCCGTGAAGAGTCCTTGCAGCTTACGCATGTATTTGCAAATGTGTGCTAACTAAAGCCCTGATTTTAACGCATACTGTTGGACAGGTAAGCAGACTAGTTAGTTAGGGAATTTTTTTCCGGTTTTAACTGGATGCCCAATCTGCCACAGCTTGCACTTCACTCAATATTTTTATCTATAGAAAGCTCCTGCCAGGTGATGTATCATTGGTACTTTATCCCTTCCTAGAAGCTTGAAATATGTTTCTTCCTATTCTTCTAATTGTTTCCCAGGCTGTGGTAGCCATGTCCCCATGTACAGCATTTATGGACCAAGTTATATCACTATATTAACCCAATCCACTGACCTAATCTACAGTTGGACCCCTTTTCCGAGAAATACTGAGCATTCCCAAACTAGCATCCAAACTCATCCACATCTATTGTACAACAAAACAAGCAATAGCTAAAGTGTGGAAGACTATCTCCCTACATTTCAATGTGGTCAAGACCAGGCTTAGCAATATTTACCTAAATGAGAGACTCACTGCTGTCCTTATGGATAAACATAATAAATTCTTGCAAATCTGACAACCCTGGATTGGCTACACCATCAGATACCCCACCATATTTGATTCTTTGCTCTTGTCTCTCTAGCCCCCATACTTGTACTTGATATGGATTGTCTTTCCTGGGATGGGATGGAGGGGAGGATGGAACTGAGGGTCTTAACCTTGCAAACCCCACCCTGTTTTTCTCTTCTCCCTTCTTTCTCTCCACCTACCTCTTTTACCCCATCTCCTCTCTACACAACATCTTTGAATTTCTATAATCACTCCTATTCTTGTCTATCCTGTCACCCCCAAACATCTCTCTGATCAATTCCTCACAACTGACTTAGACCACCCCTTACATGGAACCAGCACACCTTGAATAGAGAACACTTACTAGGGTTGGTCACTCTCTGTATGCTTCCTATTATTTTTTAGCACTAAAAATTAACCCACAGGACTTTTTGTACTGTCTACTTGTACCGGGAAACACAGATTTTTCGAAGCCGGGCACCCTTTCCATAGACTCCCATGTTAAACGTCAGTCTAGTCATGGACACAGTGAGGCATGGGCACAGTGAGGCATGGCCACAGTGATACGTATTCCCATTTTTTTGTGGTAAAATTAGGTGCCTCGGCTTATATTCGGGTCGGCTTATACTCGAGTATATACGGTATATAAAAGAAAACATGCTAAGGTTCCATTCAGGACGGAAACCTCAGCATAAGGGAGGGGACACAGAAGTGCTGAATGCTGTACAGTCTGATGGAGACTGCCGTGCCGGGACAGAGAAAAGATGGGATACGCAGTTCACCAGAGAGTTGCGTATATTAGCTTTTCTCTTTTGACCTGCATTAATATTTTTTTAGGACACTTTAAAGCTGGACTCCTAACAGATATAAACATGTAATGTGATCCTGTTGTGTATTCATAAAAATTACCTTTATTTTTAATAAATGAATGAATGAGTGACTTGTATAGCGTTAAACATGCAAACTGAATCGCCTCTAGATGTTTTTTTGCAGCCAGTGTCTTCCTGGCTGGTGCGGTCATTTACATCGTAGGATCTCGACACGCTTGGGACACACAGTCGTACACACATATACACATATATACTGGGCCAATTTGGACAGTATACAATTAACCTACCAGCATGTCTTTACTACAACTAATAGAGGTATGTTCACTTGTCATTTTATCTGCCTCTGCTAATCTTCTGTACAGTGGGTAAATGGATAAGGGATACTGATAAAGGGAGGGGTAGCATTTTACTTTGCACAGTGCTGCACATCTAATTCTGCAAGCTCTTTGACAGAATGATAGGGGCAGACTGATGACCGCATCATAAATACTGAGCATTCCCAAACTAGCATCCAAACTCATACACATCTACTGTAAAACAAAACAAGCATGCTCCTTTATTGTCCAATTACAGGCTGGGGCAGGTTCTAGACCATGTTGTGCCGATCAGCTACACTGCCAGGAGGTCCATTAAATGCACAATATTACTGACCATTTTGGAGGTAATAATACTGTATATTATTATACAGGATTTGTATAGCGCCAACAGTTTATGCAGCGCTTTACAATCTAAAAGGGGGACAGTACAATTACAATGCAGTTCAATACAGAAGGAATAGGAGGGTCCTGCTCGTGGAGCCTATTTTGTCATTTGTATGGAGTATTATAATTATACAGGATTTTAAAAGCGCCAACAGTTTGCGAAGCGCTTTACATCAGGGAAGACAGTACAGTCACAATAAAATTTAATATAGGAGGGATCAGAGGGCCCTGCTCGTTAGAGCTTACAATTTAGAAGGGAGGGTCAAGTGGAACAAAGGCTAGTTAGCTGTGGGGGATGATCAGATGGACTCAAATGAAAATACAGTTGTTAGTTGTGAGTAGGATAGGCTTCTCTGAAGAGGAGGGTTTTCAGGGATCCTCTAAAAGCTAATAGAGAAGGAGATAGATGGACAGATTGGGGGTAAGGAGTTCCATAGGCTTGGAGAGGCTCTGTAAAAGTCCCGGAGACGAGAATGGGAGCAGGTGATGAGAGAGCTAGAGAGCAGGAGGTCTTGAGAAGAACAAAGATAACGATTTGGTTGATATTTTGAGACTAGGTCATTGATGTAGCTGGGGGCAGAGTTGTGGATGGCTTTGTAGGTAATTGTTAGTAGTTTGAATTTAATTTGTTGGGTGAGCGTTTGAATTTAATTTGTTGGGCGAGCGGAAGCCAGTGGAGGGATTGACAGAGAAGAGTAGCAGAGACAGAGCGGTTGGTAAGGTGGATGAGTCTGGCAGCAGCATTCATGATGGCCTGAAGGGGGGTTAGAGTATGCAGAGGTAAGCCAATGAGAAGGGAGTTGCAGGTAATCGAGGCGAGAGATAACCAGGGAGCGAATTAAGAGTTTTTTGGTGTCATTGGTTTAGAAAGGGGCGTATTTTGGAGATGTTGCAGAGGTTGAGGCGGCAAGATTTGGACAGTGATTGAATGTGAGGCTTAAAGGACAGTTCAGAGTCCAGGACTTCTCCTAGGACCTTGGCATGTGGGGATGGGCTGAGAGTTGTGCCATCAATTTTGACAGAGAGATCAGGGGAAGAGACACGTGGGGAGGGAAACTTCAAAAAGTCTTGGGTATTATATTTCAACAAAAGTTGAGTTAATCTTTAAATGTTCTCTATAGATCTGGGCTTTATCAATTATCCCCAAATACTGAACAGATCATTAGTAAAGTGTCTTATCTGTTGTTCATAGACCAGTTGTTTGTGGTTGTAAATGTCCTACTTCTGATCCTCTCAAACTGATGACATCATCATCTTGTATAGGAGGACTATCCTTATGAGAACTCTCTAGAGAGTTTAAGGCTCCATTCACACCTAGGCGTTTTTAGGCCCGACGCCCGACGCTATTGCAGCCTGCAATACGCTGGAGGGGTGATTTAACATTGTCCGCTTTGGAGATGGTTCACATCTCCACGCCGAACGCCGAAACGCCGTACGCCTGAAGCTCAAAACAAGTCCCGGACCCTTTCAGGCGGCTTTCGGCGTTCGGCATAGCCGACAATGTTTCAATCACCCCTCCGGCGTTATGTAGGCTAAAAACGACGCGTTTTGTCGCGGCAAATCGCGGGACAAAACGCCGCAATTTGTCACTGCAAATTGCGGTACAATACGCCGCGTTCAGGTGTGAATGCAGCCTAAGAGTTGACTTCATCTCTTCTGTTCATGCATGCAAACCTTTGTGGCAACAAAAAAACATGAGAAAGTGGAGATAGTATCGTTTACACTTCATACCATTTTTTTGCCCAATCCCACCCACAACTGTATTTCAGACTGCAGTGGGAGGGACTATGCAACCACATAGCCAACCAAACAACTACAGAACAGAAAAGTTATTTGATGCTTCTGACAAAAATTGACCTAAAATATTCTGAGATAAAGCAGATTTCCTAAATAATATATTCATCATGGCAATCTGGCCTTATGTCATGGATACGCAACCCAGCTGTTCACAAACGTGGACCTTATCAAATACAAGCAAACATAGAGTTAAAAAACTGTGAAGTGGTGTAGCAAAACCGTATGAAAACTGACATTTTAGTCAATGAGCTCAAAGACAGAATCAGAGGCAATTAAACAGCTGCTAAATCTAAGTGCCCTGAATTTGGCAGGGAAGGCTTCATACAGCACAGAACATAAAACACAGCCATAAATCACTGTGCATTTTTGTGACTTTCTTTTGTGCTGGAAAATGTTGAGATGGGAAAAGAACATTGGTTTAACGGAGTAGATTTTCTAAGTGAGTGAATATTGCTCTTCCAGTTACATAGGTGCCAATCCTACCTCAACCCTTCCACCGGAATAACTCATAGGATGTTTCCTTGGCAACAAATGACAGCGTAAGTTTATCTTCATAGCAGCAAATATAAAGTCTCTTTATACGCAACCAAGGCAAGCTACCCTAATATTTCTCTATGGCAAAATGATAGTTTGCCTATGAAAGGGTTCAAGGGCTGCACTGGTGTGTGTGTGTTTGTGCAGCTTTTTAACATCTGCCTTTATACGTTTTTTTCACAATATATCTCTGAGATGCATTGGGGTTGATTTACGAAAACTGGAGAGTGAAAAATCTGGTGCAGCATGCTATATGTTAAACTCAGCATTGCACTTCCAAAATTGGAAACGGTAACAATTGAACTGTGTATGCTACAAATCTAGGTTAGGTGGTCAATATGTATACATGTGAAAAACACCCCGGTGGTGTGAACACAGGTAAAAAAAGGTCTTATTAAAGAGGGTAGAACAGAAAGTCAATCATCCCAGAGGAGAGATGGACTGGTGGATAAATAAGTTCAGAGGCGGCTCTCTAATTAGGCAAATTAGATGGCCGCCTAAGGCTTCGCACTCACAGGGGCCTTGCGGCCACCTAATTTGCCTGTGCTCGATCACTAAAGCCCCATACACACTATCAGTTTTCCTGCAGGTTTTCTCTTCAGGTTTACCAAAACCATCTAATATGAGGTCAAACCTCAAGAGTTTCAATTTGTATGCAATCAGGCAGGCCCTTGCACTACATGGTTTTGGAAAACCTGCAGGAAAACTGATAGTGTGTATGGGGCTTAATGCGGACTGACCAACTGGCTCCAGCGGCCATCTGTAAAAGGTGCACCGGGCGGGCCACAAGTCCATGTGGGCTCCTTCAGCCTGTGCCGCTCCCCGGCCCTGGCCGAAAATATCCAGCTGCCCTATGACTGTCTGTGAAGGGGAAGGAGGAGCTCCGGTGGATGGATCCCATCCCAGCGCCTGCTGCAGCCTGACCGACCGCCCAGAGAGAAAGTGAGTGCTCGGATGTGCAGCCCTCCTGTGTGCCTGGATAGGAGGAGTGGGGCCCAAATCTTGCCTAAGGCCTAACAACGCCTAGAGCCGCCTCTGAATAAGTTCAAACTGTCTCTTGAAAACACTGCTTGGAAGGGGTTAGGCAGCCTCTATGGCGGGCTGGGGTACCCTGTCACTGTAACAACTAGAAGGGGATGGGGAGAGATAGGTGCCAAAACTGCCAATAGTGCAGTAACATTTATTGAATAATGAACAATAATAAAACATAGGTAATGCACTCACAGGGCGTGCAGAATGACAGGCATGTAAGATGTGCAATGGGTCAGCTCAAGAAATCTAGACAGTCCGATTTGACAGGCGCTCGCCTACAGGGATTGGCTGTGAAAAGGCGATTAAGCTAATCGCCTTTCCAGCCCCTCGGCGGAGGGAGGATGTGGGACAGGAAGTCCCCTTCTCCTGAAGCCCCCACTCCCCCCCCCAAAAAAATTACATGCCAAATGTGGCATGTAAGGGGGCGAGGAGTGGGTTAAGCGGAAATTCCATTTTTAGGTGGAACTCCGGTTTAAGTCTTAGGCCTTGTACACACGGTCGGACCAAACCGATGTAACTGGTCCTTCGGACCGTTTTCATCGGTTCACCTCTGAAGTGGCCGTACTGTCTGATATGTGTACACACCGTCAGTCCAAAATCCGATTGGGTCAGAACGCGGTGACGTCAAACACACAACGTGCTGAATAAAACGAAGTTCAATGCTTCCTAGCATGCGTCGACTTGATTCTGAGCATGCGCGGGTTTTAAACCGATGCTTTTCTGTACTAACCATCGGTTTGGTCCGATGGGGCAGCGGTCCATCGGTTCGGTTTTGAAGCATGTTTTAAAATTTTGGACCGAAGGAAAACAGACCGATGGCCTATACACACAGTCGGTTTGGTCCGATGAAACTGAACTTCGGTTCATTCTCATCGGTTTGGTCTGACCGTGTGTACAAGGCCTTACCCGACAAGGAAAGGAAAAGATTGAACATTTGGTGATACTATTCATCCATTAAACAAAAAGGGAGGAATGTTGATCACCTTCACATATTCCACACAGTAACGCAATAGCATTGCTGGGCTCCAAGGCAGTAAGGCTCGGTTCACACCTAACACCGATGCGGCTCCCAGCAGGGGTCCTGTGCTTCCTGGTTCATCATTTCAGGTCCGATTTCAGCCCCAATTTTTGGCTGAATCTGGACTTGAAATGGACCAAAAGACGGGCAGGGCTTCTGTAAAAATTCGCACAGGAGCCGCATCGGAGATATGTGAATCGGCTCCATAGAGAGCCGGTCACAATCTCTTGCTATTGCAAATTTGATGCGAGGATCCCACATCCAGGTCGCAATAGTGTGAACCCAGCCTTATGCCTTGTACACACGATCGGAATTTCCGATTAAAAAAGTCTGACGGAATTTTTTCATCGTATAATCCGACCGTGTGTGGGCCCCATCGGACATTTTTCCGTCGGAGTTTAGAAATAGAACAGGTTTTCTTTTTTTCCAAAACGCTTTCCCCGACTTGTTCATTCCCCGAATTAGTTGGGGTAGGCGGTACACTTTGGTGGGGGTGGGTCAGCCATGCCCCCATGACCTTTGACCTCTGGGGGAGGTCCCTGTTCTAATTACTTAGTCCTAGCCTTATTCTTCAATGGGAAACACCCTAACCCTAACCCCTAAACCTAACCCTAACGACGGAGAAAAAAACATGCATGCTCAGAAGCATTGAACTTCATTTTTCTCGGCTCGTCGTAGTGTTTTAGGTCACCACGTTTTGGACGGTTGGAATTTGGTCTGACAGTGTGTATGCAAGACAGCTTGAATGGAATTCCGGCGGAAAATTCCATTGGATTTTATCCCATTGGAAATTTCGATCGTGTGTACATGGCATTAGAGTGAGATCACATTCAAAGCTCTGACTGTTTTCCATAGCATGGCGGTGGTGTGAGTGCCATGGTCCTATCACATCAGATGAATAAACATTTTTCCTGTCCACAATACAGGGCCCACGAAACTGGCTATAGAAATGGACAGTACAGTTTTTCAGTGAGACATACTCTACTAAAATGCGGCACAATGTACCTTTTTCAAAAGGTAAGTCATTGGCATGCTGATGTGTAAGGATGAGACAAACTACCTAGGTTTGGTTCGGAGCAGCTTTGCCAAACTTTACTGAAATTCAAGTACCGAATCCAAACCACAGTAAAGTTAATACGAATTGAATGTTAAATGTAATGGCCATTTTCTAGGCTAGTAGGCAATGAATTTTCAATGTATGGGTGTCTGGGAACCACCCTGGGGAACACATACCCAATCAAAAAACATTTATTTATTTTTTTTGTTTGGCAAAGAGCAGCAATTTTAATAATGCTTAAGGCTGCATTCACACCTGAGCATTTTGTCGCCTGAAGCGTGACGCTCAAAAACGCTAGAGGGGAAAAAATACATTATTCCCTATGGAGATGACGCCGAACGCCTGAAGCTCAAACAAGTTCCGGACCCTTTTTTGACCCTTTCGCGCGAATTGTGTGGTTTGGACGTTTTTGAGCGTTTCTATTTCCCATAGAAAGTAATGGAAACGCTCGATTCAAGCGACTAGCGCGACAACGAGCGTTTGCTACGGGCGTTTTATCGCTTTAATCAATAGAACATTTCACCCAGGCAGAAGATAAAAAAAATCTACCAACATAGCAACAAGTGATGAAAAGATGATCATTTTCCTTTTGGCTGAAATAAAAAACGCTGAAGTACAAAAACGTCGGACGACGCTGTATGCAAACGCGCAAATAAGCATTAACCTCCCTGGCGGTCTTCCCGAGACTGACTCGGGGTTAGATTTTCCTGCTACTATCGGTAACCCCGAGTCAGTCTCGGCTCGCCTCGCTGAATCCACAGGCACTTTTTACTTACCTTGTCCCTGGATCCAGCGATGCCACCGCGCTGTGTGAGCGAGCGGGACCTCGCTCGATTCACATAGTGCCTCCGTGTGACGCCGATCTCCGTTCCCTGCGACGTTACGACGCACGGGGACGGAGAACGGCGCCAAATTCAAAAACGTAAACAAACACATTACATACAGTATACTGTAATCTTATAGATTACAGTACTGTATGTAAAAAAAACACACCCCCCCTGTCCCTAGTGGTCTGCCCAGTGCCCTACATGTCATTTTATATAATAAAAACCTTTTTTTCTCCCTGCAAACTGTAGATTGTCCATAGCAACCAAAAGTGTCCCTTTATGTCAAAAATAGTTTTAGATCAGCTAAAAAACAGCGATAATAAATTATAATCACTTGCAGAATTGTGCGATAGCGATTTGTGGGGAAATTCGTCATAAAAAAAATAAAATAATGACAGCAACAATTCTGCAACTGAGCAAATTTCAGTGATTTTAATTTGATTACATTATTGAATAATTTTTATTATAATTATATTATTATTTGTTATAATTATTTATAATTATTTATTATATTATAATTTATAATTTTGTTTTTAAAAAAATGTAATACACGGGATGCCTATTAGAATCTTGTTTGGTCAGATTTAAGTGAGTTATTTCTAAAAATTACAGACCTACAATATAAAACGCCAAATTTCCTTGCAAATAATGGTACCGCTTTCAGAATCATACCGCCAGGGAGGTTAATAAGCGCGACAAAACGCCAGAAAAAAACGCCGGAAAAAACGACTGAACGATTTACGCTCAGGTGTGAATGCAGCCTAAAGGGCAATATTAAAAATGCAAAATTCCTTTAAATAACATGCCTGGTGGTGACCTTAACCTGCCTGTGAAATAATGCATCAATACAAAGCATACAGGCTACTACAGAAAAACTGATATTTACAAAGAAAAAAAGTAAAAAATGACAGTAAATTATGACTTCTGTCCACTTTACTTCTCTTTAAACAAATCTAGGTATTCCTTTCATTTATACCAGACCCTTGTGCTAGAATAGGGTCTACTATAGATATTAATAGGGGATCCCACACAAAAAAAGAAGTGTAGTTCCCTCTTAAAATACATACCAGACCCTTATCCTTGATGATAAGGTTGTCAAAGGGGACCCAACGCAAGAACCACTTTAACAATATTTACTTGAATAGAATACATTTTTATAAACCAGAGCATAGTTTTACTTTAACTGCTTTAATACTGGGCACTATTACCCCCTTTCTGTCCAGGCCAACTTTCAGCTTTCAGCGCTGTCACACTTTGAATGACAATTGCGCAGTAATGCAACATTATACCCAAATATTTTTTTTTTATTATTTTCTTCCTATAAATAGAGATTTCTTTTGGTGGTATTTAATCACCGCTGTTTTTCTTAGTTTCTGTCAGGAAAATTTGTAAATAGGCAATTTTTCTCTTTCACTGATATGCGATGATGAGGCTGCACTGATAGGCACTGATGGGTTGCACTGATGGGGTGGCACTGATAAGGTGGCACTGAAGGGCACTGATGAGGAAGCACTAATATGCAGCACTGATAGGTGGCACTTATGGGCAATGATAGGTGGTACTGAAGGGCAGATACTGATGGGCACCGAAAGGAAGCACTAATTGGCCTCACTATTGAGCTCAAATTAGGCACTGACTGGTGTCACTGATGAGTACAGGTTGGCATCACAGATGGGCACAGAGTGTCATCACTAATGGACACTGTTGGGGCTGCACTGTAACCAGGGCACTAATGATCAGTGTTCTGATTACCTATATGTCTCCCCAGTGAGGAGATGTCGCTGATCGGCTCTCATCGGCTCTCATCTCCTGACACTCTGATCGGGGTAGCACTGTGTCCCAGGGAAACAGCGCACCCATGATCGCCATGCTGCGTGTCCCCGTGGGCGTGTCTACGCGGGCGTGTCCCCGCGAATGCACCGAAACTGGGCAACGTCATAGGACATTGGCACAAAATGCGAGCTGTCCCACTCCACCGTCATTTTACTATACGGCGGGTGGGAGGAGGTTAAGTAACACTTACAGGTCTTTTCCCTTCCTAAGCCTTTGACTAGACATTAAAAAGAGAAGCAGCAGACTGATGAGCTCATCTCTGTGCCACTCTGCTTTCTCCTTCTGTCAGCATGCTCCTTGTTAGCACATGAGCTAAGTATTGCTTTAGGGAGACTGCAGAAGGCTGCTTCCAGGTCAAATTTAGACACTTACACTGCTTTGCATTTTTAAAAACAGCTGAAGCTTAGCTAAAAATAAAAAATAAACAAATCCTACAGCTTTTTTCACATCTCTTACCTGCATAGGCATGCGCACAGGGTGTGCCGGGTGTGCCCAGACACACCCTAATCACCCTGTGCAGCACAGATTCTTCTACTGCCCTGGCTCCCCTATTTCCCCCTGCAGCGCTGCCAGATTTCCTCCTCTCCTATTGGCTGTTGGTGCTGGGATGTTTTAGGAGTGGGGAAGTGGGCAGTAAATAGGTAATTTACCGGCCCCTTCCCTTTCTGAATGAACACGTGAGCGATCGGTAGTGTGTGTTTGGGCGTTTTAGAGTGCACACCCTAATGCTAAAGGTTGCGCACACCTACGCTTACCTGTAATGACGTATGACCCACATTGTGCACACAGCTGGATCTTGGAGAAAGCGTCACTACTTTCTGCGCTGCAATGTCTTTTTCTGTGGTCTTTAGGCAGACCGGCAGTACAGATGGTTTGATGGGAACACACCCCCTGCTTCCTTCTCCCCCATTGAGAAAAGTTATTTTACTGATTACACTGGTTGTAACGTGATCTGTGAATGGGGAAGTCTGATCAGTCACAGGATTCTTTCTCATTCACAGACTGTTAGAACCAATGTAATCCATGAAAGGAGGAAGAGGAAATAGGGGACATCTGTACTCATACCTCCCAACATTGTGAGATGGGAATGAGGGACACCTACTAGCAAATGTATGTAAGCATAGGACACACCCCTGCCTCACCCCCTTAAAGGAGAAATAACCAAAAAAAAAAAGGTTAAAAAGGAAAATTGAATCAACAAGGGACTTTTTTTACCACTACTATTCCTTTATATTGGCTTTTAACCACTTAAGGACCCCTTCACGCCGATATACGTCGGCAGAACGGCACAGCTGGGCACATCCACGTACATGTACGTGGCCCTTTAAGCCCAGCCGTGGGGTCGCGCGCGTGCCGCCGGCGCTCTCCCGCGACCCGGTCCGAAGCTCCGTGACCACGGTCGCAGGACTCAAGGACCCGCGATCGGTCCCCGGAACTGAAGAACGGGGAGAGCTGTATGTAAACTCAGCTTCCCCGTTCTTCACTGTGGCGCTGTCATCGATCGTGTGTTCCCTAATATAGGGACACACAATCGATGACGTCACACCTACAGCCACACCCCCCTACAGTTAGAAACACAGATAAGGTCATACATAACCCCTTCAGCGCCCCCCCTGTGGTTTACTCCCAAACTGCAACTGACATTTTCACAGTAAACAATGCATTTTAAATGCATTTTTTGCTGTGAAAATGACAATGGTCCCAAAAATGTGTCAAAATTGTCCAAAGTGTCTGCCATAATGTCGCAGTCACGAAAAAAAAATCGCTGATCGCCGCCATTAGTAGTAAAAAAAAAATAATGCAATAAAACTATCCCCTATTTTGTAAACGCTATAAATTTTGCGCAAACCATCCAATAAACACTTATTGCGATTTTTTTTTTACCAAAAATAGGTAGAAGAATACATATCGGCCAAAACTGAGTAAAAAAAATAATGTTTTATATATTTTTGGGGGATATTTATTATAGCAAAAAGTAAAAAATAAAAACTGCAGAGGTGATCAAATACCACCAAAAGAAAGCTCTATTTGTGGGAAAAAAAGAACGCCAATTTTGTTTGGGAGCCACGTCGCACGACCGCGCAATTGTCAGTTAAAGCGACGCAGTGCTGAATCGCAAAAACTGGCTGGGTCCTTTAGCTGCATTTTGGTCCGGGTCTTAAGTGGTTAATTATCTTTATTATTTGGATGAAAGGTTTAGCACTGGGAAACACTTATTGAAAGATAAAAAGTGCATTTTATATACAACTGTATAGATCAGACCAAAATGAGGGACACATGAGGGGGAAAGAGGGACATTGCTCCAAATCAGGGACAGTCCCTCCAGATCAGGGACAGTTAGGAGCCATGTCTGTACTGCTGTTTTGCCTGAAGAACTGAAGCTGTTAACCATTGTAGTGCAAGAAGTTCAGAGACAGGAAGAGGACTGGGCACCCTGCACAGAAGATTTCTCCAGGATCCAACTGTCTGCACAATGTAGGAAATACTTTATTACAGCTCAGTAAATCTGTTAAGATTTTTGTGATCATACTTCAGCTTTAAACACCTCCTTACTGGGCCTTAGTCAAAAGATGTCCTCTGCTATCCTGGAAACCACCTTTAACATTAAGGGGGCCCACAGAGACCAGTCCTCCCCCCTACATGAAAAAATACCCATCAGTGCTGCATATCAGTGCCCATTAGTGCCCATGTATCAATGCCCATTAGTGACCAGCAGTTCCGCCCATCAGTGCCCATCAGTGCCCAGCAGTCCTGCCTATCAGTGCCACCCATAATTACCCACCATTGCAGCCTTTTAGTGCCTATCAGTGTCGCCTATCAGTGCCAGTCAGCAGGGATAGACTGGCCATTGGGATCACAGGGAGTTTCCCGGTGGGCCGATGGCTCAGTGGGCCGGCTTCAGTGACAGCGGACTGCTGCCCCCCTCCACTCCTCTGTCTCTCCCTCCCCGCAGTGCTTACCTGGGGGGAACAAAGAAGCAGGGGGGACGACAGAGGAGCATGGGGGGGGGGACAGACAGCTGACTCAACAGCTATGGCCTGGGAGTTTCTCACTTCTGCCTAATCTTGTCCCATAAGGGGGGAGCACCGAACTGATTCTTTGCCCTGGGTGAAATAATGTCTAGCTTCCCCACTGGTACTGCCTATAAGAGTACCAGTACCAGCTGTTCTACTCTAATAAAGTAGAGTGGCTAGTGAAGGGGGAGAGGGGGCTTGGGTGGCGTGCGGGAGTTGTCCGGCCGCCATTGGTGAGACCTGTCAAAGTGGGCCAGTCTGGATGAAGTCCAGGGCCAAATTTCTGTCCCAGTCCATCCCTGCCAGTCAGTTCCCACCAGTGCCACTCATAAGTGCCCATCAGTACCTCCTATCAATGCCCATCAGTGCTGCATATCAGTTCTGCATATCAGTGCCGCCTACCGGTGCCCATCAGTGCCGCATATCAGTGCCCATCGTCAGTGCCACCTCATTAACGCTGCCTCATCTGTGCCGCCTTATCAGTGCCCATCAGTGAAGGAGAAAACTTACTTATTTACAAAATTTTTAAAACAGAAAAAAAAAAAAAACTTTTTTTCAAAAAATTTTGTATAGAAAAAAAAAAAAAAACCCAGAGGTGATCAAATACCACCAAAAGAAAGCTCTATTTGGGGCAACAAAATGATAAAAATTCTGTTTGGGTACAGTGTAGCATGACTGCGCAATTGTCATTTAAACAGCGACAGCACTGAAAGCTGAAAATTGGCTTGGGCAGGAAGGGGCGTAAGTGCCTGGTATGGAAGTGGTTAAACTTGCTTTAGATTGGATTTGATCAAACTGAGTTGATGCCAAAATATTATCCAATGTTTTTTGTCAATCGGTAGTACTTTGTACTTGGATACAGTCGTATTTCGATCAGTCCGACTTTACCTGGTAGAAACAGAGACGCTATCAAACTCATTTTCCTTTCCTGTGTGGGGCATTTCGATCAAATGGGTTTTTGAGCTATAGATTCCTATCAAAAGAGATTGATCGAAGAAGAAATTGATCATTTACTGAAGAGTATATGGCCACCATAAGACTTGATGAATATTCCTTTAAAGCCCACACACGATCATTTTTTATGACACAAAAAACGTCGTTTTGAAAAATGACATAAAAAATTGAAGCATGTTCGAATTTTTTTTTTGTCATTTTTCCGAAGACATAAAACAACGTTTTCCCCACACACGGTCATTTTAAATGACGTTTTTAAAAATGTTGTTTTTTTTCATCACAAAAAAACGACCGTGTGTACGCGGCATTAGTCCATACAGTATACATAGCCAGCTGACAGTAGGGGTCATTGTTATGTCTTATATAATGAATTCCTGTGTCAGATGTTCTGTGTCACAATATCCAGATAATACATAGTCACTACAAGGCATAAATGAGCTGTTATCTTTGACTACACAAGATCTGGCAGTGTGCAATGATGGAAATAGTCAATGAAGAAACCTTCTGGCTCTTCTACCCCCTGCTGTGACTACAAAGTGCTCCACACCAAGATAGGGACCTCTTATGGGAGATGTGCGCACCTTCTGATGGGAAGATACGGCAAGTAAAAGGGTTCCATTTGGCTTTATTGATCTGATATCTGTACATGCATTTATCTTCATAAAAAAAGCCTGGATAGATAATAGATAGATAGATAGATAGATAGATAGATAGATAGATAGATAGATAGATAGATAAACAGGGAGTACATACTCTATCTAATAGATATATAGATAGATAGATAGATAGATAGATAGATAGATAGATAGATAGATAGATGGACAGATAGATAGATAAATATGGATAAACAGACATATAGATAAATAAACATATAGACAGACAGATAGATAGGTGTAAATAGATAGATAGCTTGAAAGATAGAAATAGAAAAAATAGATAGATAGATAGATAGATAGATAGATAGATAGATAGATAGATAGATAGATAGATAGAGCAGGAAGGCTAGTCAGTATAGTTAAATCTACAGTTTGTAGAGAATATATTCACATCCCTAGGAGTTGTCAATATATTTATAAACTGTATAGCTCAGCTAGATCTGCTATTAGTATCTGTCAGGCAGGAGATTGTGCTTGATGCAGTGCTCTAACGTGTTGTATTGCCTGCATTAGGGATTAGCTTAAACATAGTACTCCGTGTTATTCAACGTGTGCTAGTTAATTGCACATACACGCATTACCTGTTACTGTACGTGTGCTGTTTATTTGCACAGAAACGCAGTCGCTGTTAATGCAAGTGGGCTATTGAATTGCACAGAAACGCAGTCGCTCTTACTGCGCGTGTGCAGTTTAATACCACCTAAACGCAGTTGGTGTGACTGCGTGTGTGCTGTTACATAGCACCTGAACGCAGTCGCTCTTACTGCGCGTGTGCAGTTTAATACCACCTAAACGCAGTTGGTTTCAGATAGATATGGAGGGATAGATAGCTATAAATGCATAGGTAGATATGAATAAATTGATTAATGAATAGATAGATAGATTTGGATAGATATACATACAGATAAATACACAGATGTGTGTAAATAGATAACTAGCTTGAAGGATAGAACTAGAAAAGATAGATAGATAGATAGATAGATAGATAGATAGATAGATAGATAGATAGATAGATAGATAGATAGATAGATAGATAGATATGAATGCATAGGTATATATGAATAAATTGATTAATGAATAGATAAATAGATATGGATATATATACATACAGATAACTAAACAGATAGACAGATAGAAAGATGAAAATATTTAACTAGCCTGAAAGATAGAACTAGAAAAGATAGAAATATAGATAGATAGATAGATAGATAGATAGATAGATAGATAGATAGATAGATAGATAGATAGATAGACAGACAGACAGACAGACAGACAGACAGACAGATAGATAGATAGATAGATAGATAGATAGATAGATAGATAGATAGATAGATAGATGTAAATAGATAAATAGCTTGAAAGATAGAACTTGAAAAAATAGATAGACATGGAGGGATAGACAGCTAAGAATGCATAGATAAGTAGATATGAATAAATGGATTAATGAATAGATAGATAGATAGATAGATAGATAGATAGATAGATAGATAGATAGATAGATAGATAGATAGATAGATAGATAGATAGATAGATAGATAGATAGTTTGAGATATAGATGAATAGGTAAATAGAGAGAGAGAGGGAATGTACAGACAAGCCATAAGATTTCATGTGTATGAGTTTAGATGGAAACTTTGTTTAGAATTCATGATGAGTAATGAGATGTATATGAAATCTTCTTATAGAAGACAATCCAAAGTATTCTATGAGTTCATCCTCCAGTATTATTAGGTGCAGGTCCTCTTTGTAGTCCTGGACCAGTCCTGATTCCAGAGAAGGCTCATTCTGCTAGGACTATGTTCTCCTCCAGCCTTCCCTCCCCTCCCCCAAGCTTTGGAACTTTGGCACAAAACAGTGAATCCAATTATTGCTAATCTGTATTTGTTAATGTATGGCTGTAAAATGCGGACATGTTTCAGATTACACATGTAGCATTTTTGTAAATACTTTAATGCTTCCAGTGGAAGTGATACATGAATGGCAGCCTATAGCAGACTGACAATCCACTGTCTGCATACAGTATGGTAATTGTTTTAGGTTATTAATTGCTGCTATATGTCTGGCCAAGTGATATCTTCTAAGTCCCCGCACTTCTACAAGCTGGATGTGAGAAATCATTAATCCGGGGATTTGTGGTGTATATTAACCAAAACATTATTTTATGTCTGTGAATTTAAAAAGTCTTTGGGGGAAAAACCCCACCAGACCCTGATTGTATACAACTGTCTGATGTCTGGATGAGCCTCTGATCTTCAAAGAGGTAGTGGGGTTGATTTCCTCAAGACAAATAGGCGTCACACTGAAGCAGTGCGCTAGCAGGACCGCTCCAAAAGTCCTGCTAGCCACATCTTTGGAGCGGGGTTGGAGCGGGATGTTTACCGCTCCTATACCGCTACTTCTCATTGAAATCAATGGGAAACTGCAGTAATACCGCCGGCAATGCGCCTCTGCAGAGCTCGGCATTCGGCAGTGTGAATCGAGCGAGAAGACAGCTTGCACACACAGCGGAGAGACATTGCAGGATCCTGGGCACAAGGTAAGTAACTTTCCCTGTATCCTGCAATGCGATCCCGAGTGTGGTTTGGGGTTACTGCTTTTGGTATGTAAAATTCACCCCGAGTCACACTCGGGAATACCGCCAGGGAGGTTAAAGGGGTTGTAAACCTTCGTGTTTTTTCACCTTAATGCATCCTATGCACTAAGGTGAAAAAACTTCTGTCACTGCACAGCCCCCACCCCCCCCCCCCCCATTATTTTACTCACCTTAGCCCGTTCATTCCCTTGCCGGAGACATGCTCTACCTCTCTGGCCGGGATTTTTAGCTCTTGATTGGATAGATTGATAGCAGCGCAGCCATTGGCTCCCGCTGCTGTCAATCAATCAAATCCAATGACGCGGGCATTAGAGGGGCGAGGCCAAGTCCGGCATTCTGTGTCTATGGAAGCAAATGCTGGACTCGGGAGCATGCCTGCACGGTAACCCCCAGGGAGAGCGCTTCTCCTAGGGGGTTTATCGATGAGGGGAGGAGCTTGCAAGTTCCATCAGGGGACCCCAAAAGACGGTGATCGGGGTCACTCTGTGCAAAATGATCTGCACAGTGGAGGTAAGTATGCAGGGACGGACTGAAAATTCTGGCAATTGGTACTGCCCGAGGGCCCCATGCCACTAGGGGCCCCATCAGGGTTGCCAGCCTCAGTAAAACCAAGGACAGTATGTAAAAATCAGTGTTTTTTTTTTAATCCCAAGATAGAGCTGTTTTTACATTTTGAATGTACTATGTACAAGTGTATGTAATGTATATATTTGTATATAATTGTGTACATAATTGCAGTATGTATGAGGCAGACATATTTACTCATTAAAGTTAGGTTTTGCTTCCAGCTTTGCAGTGTAGGGTCCATGCACTCCTACAGGAGTTTTGTGTTCTGCCTGTAGAAGCAGCTCAATGTTATCCTATGTGTCCATGTACATTATTAGGACCATTACAGGCACATTTTGAGCTCAACTACCTGTAGATGCAGGGGGAAAAAAACCTCCTGGTTTGGGTTTCTGATTGGAACTTTTTGGCAGAAAAAAACACGACAAAAATGCTAATGAGGGAACTGGCGTTTATTGATGCCCAGTGTGCAACAGTCTCTTATGATACAAGTCTAGAGGTTCATAAAGTGTATGTAAACCATGCACACTGGGCTTAAAAAAAACTCCAGTTTACTTGGCAGAAAAAATGCCGGAAAGAAATCTTTCCTGCCTCTAAACGCTGAGCTTAACCACTTTAGCCCTGGAAGGATTCACCCTCTTTTTTTTTTTTAATAACAAACATGTCATACTTACCTTCACTGTGCAGTTTGTTTTGCACAGAGTTACCCTCATCTGCCTCTTCTGAGCTCACCCGGTGGCGCTGGTGGCTCCTCCCTGCATCGAGTGCCCACATTGGAGAAGGCTCTCCTAAGGTGGAAACCCATGCGGGTACACTCCCAAGAATTCACACAGAATGCAGGACTCGACCCAGCCCCCCGGCACCCGCGTCATTGGATTTGAGCTAGAGCTAGTGTGCTCATTCCTGGCCAGAGAAAGATCCATGTTGGGTACGTAAAGCGGGGGCTCGGCACCACAGAAGGTTTTTTACCCTAATGCATAGACTGCATTAAGGTGAAAAACCATGAGGGTTTACAACACCTTTAAAGACCAAGCCATTTTTTGCGATACGGCACTGCATTACTTTAACTGACAATTGCACGGGCGTGCGACAAATAAAATTTATGTCCTTTTTTTTTCTTTTGGTGTTATATGACCACCTCCGCAGTTTTAACTTTTCGATTCAATACAAATCCAATAAAAAAATAAAAAATAAATATTTATTCATCAGTTTAGGCCAATATGTATTCTTCTACATATTTTTGGTAATTTTTTTGGGGAAAAAGCGTATATTGATTGGTTTGTGCAAAAGTTATAGCGTCTACAAAATAGGGGATAGATTGATTGCATTTTTATTATTATTATTTATTTTTTTCACTAGTAATGGCAGTGATCAGCAATTTTTAGCGGGACTGCGACATTGCGGCAGACACTTTTTTGGAACCAATGACATTATTAAAGTCATCAGAGCTAAAAATATGTATAAATGACACTGGCAGGGAAGGAGTTAACACTAGGGGTGATCAATGGGTTAAGTGTGACCTAGGGAGGTGCTTTCTAACTGTTGGGGGAATGGACTGACTGGGAGTACAGAGAGATCACTGTTCCTGATCACTAGAAACAGACGATCTCTCTGTACTCCTCTGTCAGAACGGGGATCTGCTTTGTTTACACTGGCAGATCCCCATTCTGCCTCTAGGAGGAATCGATTGTGGGCGGCCGGCAGACATCGCCGTCGCTGGACCCACGCATCGGCTCCCCTGTGCTCCCGCAGTGTTTCGTGCACAAAATTACGTACGGGTACGTCGTTTCACACAATACAGCTGCCCTGCCACAGTATATATGCAGTGGGCGGTCCTAAGTGGTTAAATAATGCCTGTAGTCGTCCTAATGTGCATGGACACATAGGATAACATTGAACTGCTTCTACAGGCAGAACACAAAACTCCTGTAGAAGTAGCGATTTTTAAGCCATATTGCATGAAAGTCCCCATTCACAACGCGTTTTGTAGCTTGAAGCTAAGCTCTAAAATGCTGTAGGAAAAAAAATCTATCATTCTCAATGGAAATGGTTCACATCTCCACTCCAAGTCGCCTGAAGCTCTAAAAAGTTCTGGAGCTTTTTTTGTATCTTGAATCAGGCAGAAAAAGCTGAAATACCTAGCAACTAATGATGCAACACATGATAATTTTCTCTATTGGTTAATAAAAAACGGCAATGCTGAAAAAAAAAAAAACCTGTGCAAGTCGCGCATAAAAAAATGCACCAAAGTCGTATGAAAAACGCCAGAAAAAATCTCAAAGACGCTATTCTCAAGCTCCCTTTGCTATACTTATATCTGTTGGGCAAGAGCAAAAGAAGAAGAAAAAAAAGTAGCTGTTCATCCAGCCAGAATTCATTCTTGTGATCTGACAACTTCCTGATCTCGCTGCCTCTGGACTGTTGTCAGTTGGCATTGTTCCCAGCTATCTCTGTGGACTACAAAACACCTCCTCCTATTATAGAGAGAGAGAGAGAGAGAAGTGGTATATGGTCCTAACACACTCCTTCTAGGGTCACAATACTGCTCAGTACAGTTGTCACCCTACTGTCACAATACTGCTCAGTACAGTTGTCACCCCAGGGAAAAAAGTATGTTAAAGTGGAGGTTCACCCAAAAACTTAATTTTTAACATTAGATTGAGGCTCATTTTGTCAAGGGGAATCGGGTAGTTTTTTTAAAATTGAAGCAGTACTTACCGTTTTAGAGAGCGATCTTCTCCGCCGCTTCCGGGTATGGGCTGCGGGACTGGGCGTTGCTATTTGATTGACAGGCTTCCGACGGTCGCATACATCGCGTCCCGATTTTCCGAAAGTAGCCAAACGTCGGTGCGCAGGCGCCGTATAGAGCCGCACTGACGTTCGGCTTCTTTAGGCTACTCGTGACGCGATGTATGCGACCGTCAGAAGCCTGTCGGAAGGCTGTCAATCAAATAGGAACGCCCAGTCCCGAAGACCATACCCGGAAGCGGCGGAGAAGATCTATCTATAAAACGGTAAGTACTGCTTCGATTTTACAAAAAACACCTGATTCCCCTTGACAAAATGAGCCTCAATCTAATGTTAAAAATTGTTTTTCGGGCGAACTCCCGCTTTAATAGGTGTGAAAAAAAAAAACGAATACAGCTAACAGCTAACAGCTAACAGCTAATACAGCTATCTCTATAGCTGTATATTATTTTTTGTTCTTGGGTTTAGATATGCTTTAAGTAATGGAGAGTTTTAACATCACCCAATAAAACAAAGATCTCTTTACTTTGTTTTTTGTTTTTATTTATTCTCCTACTCATCATCATTGGGTATTTAAAGTGAACACAGCTTCACTTGCTAGGTGAACATTCTCCATACCTTTACACAAGCTCTTTGCATCAATAAACTCATTGGAAACAATGTTCTACCTATATGAAATACATCTTATCCCAACAGTTGTTAAAAGATATGAACCGTTATTGCATTGAGCCAGTGAGATCTCCCTCTAGTGGCTAATGTACACATCTTGATATGTAATATATACACAAATATTAAAGTGTAGGCATGCACAGATCTTAAACTGGTGGCAAAAAGAAAAAAAAACACTGCAATAATCATATGGTCCCAATAAAAATCCCTCCTTTAATAATCCACATTGATGAGATTTTTATCATATGTACCTCCGATGGCACTTTAAAAAAGTGCATAGGTGAGAGGAAGAAATGGAATGTACATGTAACTCTATACACCAATCCTATATATTATTCATAGTCATATGTAAAATATGGATGTCATTACTGTTGTGAGCACATTGCAAGCCACTCAGAGTATACAATAAATGGTATTTATTTTAATTCATAGCATGTGAATTACCTCTCTTATGTATTCCTCCAATCACCCAGTGCAGAGTCTCCATCTTCTGTGCCTCACAACACCTGTGTAAGTAATTAAAGATAAGAGGCACACATTAATAATGGCCTGCCCAGGGGACTGCAGAGGGAGCAGGTCAATGACTTGCTGGTCTCCGATTCTATGCTGCCTGCCCACCATTCCTAATAGTTCAAAGTTTCCTTGTTTGTTTTTTCATGCTTTATCCATATATTGCTAAAGAGGAAAGAAGTATTCGTATTGGATGGAGAGAGCCACGTGACTAGGAGGCATTGCACTGATATACAATCAATAATATGTGTGATAAATGCAAAGCAGTGCAGTCTAAATACCCAACACTTTACCCTTGTGTTCTAGAGGTATCTCTCTCTCTCTCTCTCTCTCTCTCTCTCTTCTTTCTCTCTCTCTCTCTTTTTTTTTTTCTTTCTCTATTTCTCTTTCCCATTATTATTTTCTCTTTCTCTCTCCCTTTTTTCCTTTCCCCTATTTTCCTTCTTTTCTTTTTTTTTCTTTCTTTCTTTTTCTCTTTCTTTCTTTCTTTCTTTCTTTCTTTCTTTCTTTCTTTCTTTCTTTCTTTCTTTCTTTCATCTCCCTTTCTTTCATCTCCCTTTCTTTCATCTCCCTTTCTTGCTTTCTCTTTCCCTCTCTATTTCTTTCTCTGCCCTATTTTCTCTCTTTTATTTTCTTACTTTATTTCTTTCTCCCTTTCTTCCTTTCTCTTTCTTAATCTCCCCTATTTTCTTTTTTTCTTTCTTTTTTTTCTTTCTTTCTTTCTTTCTTTCTTTCTTTCTTTCTTTCTTTCTTTCTTTCTTTCTTTCTTTCTTTCTTTCTTTCTCCATCTCTCTCTCTCTCTCTCTCCTCTCTCTCTCTCTCTCTCTCTCTCTCTCTCTCTCTCTCACTCTCTCTCTCTCTCTCTCTCTCGCTCTCTCTCTCTCTTTCTCTCCCCTATTTTCTTACATTATTTCTTTCTCCCTTTCTTCCTTTCTCTTTCTTAATCTCCCCTATTTTCTTTTTTTCTTTCGTTTTTTTTCTTTCTTTCTTTCTTTCTTTCTTTCTTTCTTTCTTTCTTTCTTTCTTTCTTTCTTTCTTTCTTTCTTTCTTTCTTTCTTTTCTTACTTTCTTTTTTTTTTCTTTCTTTCCTTATATCTCTCATATAATGCACTCTCATTCTCTTTTCATTTATAAACATTATTCAACAATAAATAAATAAATAACAACAGTAAAAAAAAGGCAGGAGGGAGGGGCCTGATGAGGGCGCTCGTCGGGACGCGCTGCTAGCACGCTGCTGGCTGTGATGAGCTCCGAGGGCTCCATGGATTGCTCGGGCGCGCACTAGGCTGTGTCCCTTCCTTTCCCCCCCGCCGTGCCTCCCCCCCCCCCCGCTCCCTCTATCTCTCGTTCTGCCGGCCGGATGCGCTGTTGTGCTGCCTTGTGCTGCGCTGTGGAGAGCGGTTGTGAGGATCGTGAAGACCCCCCAGGAGACGTGAGTTAGTGAGCTCCGACGCTCACAGGTACTGGAGGAGCCGAGGGGCTCGGGCTCTGTGTGCTGGGCGAGTGCTGGGCGCGCTGTACGGTCGGGGGAGCTGAGGAGCTGAGGAGCGGTGAGGAAACTGCAGTCTGCAATCTGCAGACTGCAGTCTGTTCCGTCTGCTACAGGCTGTATTAGGTGGTGAGAGCCCCCTGGTGTGTCGGTGTGTCGGCGCGGTTCAGCATACAGAGTTGCAGAGTACCTCAGTGAGAGAAGCAGCAGCTGACCACTGACCACTGAATATTGCTAGATTTTTGATAAACTGCTGATAGACTGCCGTGTGCTGGACTACAGAAGGACAGTGAGTGTCATTTTTTTATTGCTGGTTTCCATTCTCAGTATTGTATTCATTGCATTCATTGATAAAACCTATATGCTACCTGGATGTCAATTGCCTTCTGCTAACCATACAAAGGCATACAAAGGCATACAGGGCATATACAAAGGCATATACAAAGGCATCATAGTGAATGTGGTTACAGCGGCAGCGGATTGCTGGTGGAGGAGGATAGACGGAAGACTGACGTCGGCCTAGTTGGCCCAGTGTTGTCTTATGCTATTTGGTGCTGTCTAGTGCTATCTGGTGCGATCTCATACACCAACCATTTGTCAACTGTAAAATTGTTCTCCAGCAAGCGATGATAAGAGCTGAAATGGTTGGCCGTTTTAAGGCCGTTGAAGACTGTCACTAACTAAATGCTAATATAGATACTAACTATCAGCCAACCACAAGTTAACCATACTAATTATACAGCAACTGTATGCAAATATAAGTAACCATAAGTAACAATAAGTCATCTGTAAGGATTACAATTATAAGCGACGGAGTGGTGATCAGCGTATCAGGAGACAGCGCACTATAGGGCACTTTAGTGAGCGAGGCTGAAGCTGAAGCAGAAACCGAAGTGGATAGCGAGAGTGGACTGCCACTTTAAGGGATCACAAGGGGCGTGGGGTGTGTGGGGAATAGTGTGCCAGAACAGTGTGCGGGGAGACGTAGCTTTTTTTTTTTTTTTTTTTTTTTTTTTTCCTGCCTCTTACCACCCCCCAGCTTAAGCTCAAGCTCACCTACCACCTACCAGCCCACATTGCTCCTACAGTCCGCAGGCTCTCACTACACTTTAAATACCAGAGGATGGGAGACGACTGAGCAGGAGAAGTGAGATAAGGGAGAAAGAGAAAAATTTGAGGAAAACAAAGGACACCTTTCTATCTTCAGAGGTCTATCAACTGAATATAGGAAATGAGAGGCCGCCCAGTAAGAGGTGCGGTGGCTAAGGACCCCAAAATAAGTGCCAGCCCTGGCACCATAAAAAAATACATGACACAAGACACGTCCAAAGATTGCCCTAGCGAAACATCTGGGGCCAAAAGTAGATCATCACTGGGCCAACAAAAAAACGGACAGAGAAGGTACTCAGAATCAGTGACAATCAGAGAGTCTGAGGAAGATGTTGCAGGACCTCTCGGTGCCACCCATAAAGACCTTCCCCCATCAAAAACTGAGCTATTAGAAATGTTTTCGCGACTAGAATTATCAATCTCACGCATGGAGCTCTCGCTAAAAAATGAAATAACGATAGTACACGAAGACATGAGTCACTTACTGAGAAGAGTGGAAGAAACCGAAGAAAAACTGGATAGCCAAGCAGCTGAGATGTCAGAGTTAAAAATGCAAATGAAGGAACTACAAATAGAACAAAGGAATCTGAGGTATCGTTTGGAAGACCAAGAAAACCGGAACCGGAGGAAAAATTTGCGGATCCGGGGCCTACCAGACCTGGAAGGAGAAGATCTCCAAGTAAAACTCGATAAACTTTTCGGCCCCATCCTGTGTAAAACGGAAACGGAAAAAATCAAATTTGAAAGATTTCATCGGATCAGAAAACCGACTGAATTGGCAGCCGGAATTCCCAGAGACGTGATCGCAAGATTTCACAATTTCCAAGATAAAGAACAGATATGGCAGCGTCTTAAAACTATCAGGCCGGTTACATTCAATGAGACTGAATTACAGATTTTTCCGGACCTTGCCACCGAGACCCTCTCTAGAAGGAGATTATTAAAACCATTACTCGAACATTTAAAAGCACATGGTATCCAATATTCCTGGGGTTACCCAGCGTGTTTAATCGGGAAGAAGGAGGGCAGGTCCGCGACCTTAAGGTTCCCTGAAGAGATGACTAAGTTTTGTAAGAGACTAGACATTCCATTGATAGAGATACCTGGATGGAATGAACCACAAGAGAAGACATCACCAATACCAGGTCATCAGACATGGAACCTCATCCCAGGAAACAAAAGAGGAAGATAATCAGGAAAAAATCCACATAGGATGAATAGGGGGGGAGATGCGGGGGGGGGGGGGGTTAGGGGGGGATGGGGGGGGACTGGCTGGTGTGGGCCTGGGGGCTTCGGGGGTCCTGGGGCTACTCACCCACCCACAACCCCCGGCTGGGGGGGGGGGTGGGGGCAGTTCCGGATGTGGTCGCACTTACAGAGCTCAACCTCCGGGGCGAGAACCGTGGGCCGGGTGGTGCAGGTTGGCCACGGATCCAGGTGCCTATTTTAGGCCGTAATGCCCCTATTGGTGGGGGAAGGGAGGGAGGGGGGGAGGGTTAGGGTGAATATCGGGGTCTTAGCACAGAGTATATGGGGGGAGGTGGGGGGGTGCGGGAGAGGGTTTGGGGGGGAGTATCTCCGGTCTGCAGTATTAGAAATAAGCTGCCTGTTGTGGCTTTGCTCTGATGCCTATTGGAAATCCTATCCATGTAAGATGACGAGTGACATGACTCAACTGATAGAACTATGGGAACCTTAAAAATACTCTCATATAATGTAAGGGGATTAAATTCCACGTTAAAAAGGGGTAATATTTTAAGAGAAATCAAACATCTTAAAGCAGACATAGTACTCATACAAGAGACACATATCTCGCAGGAGTCAAACCTTAAAATAAGTTCTCCGGAATATCCACTATGGTTTTATGGAGACTCACCGACTAAATTAGCAAAGGGGGTTGCCATAGGGTTTGCTAAGGAAGTTAGATTCGTCCTGGCAGAGAGAAAAGTGGATCCCGAGGGGCGGTATCTCCTACTTAGAGGAAAAATAAACGAAGTGGACTATTCTATTGCAAACATTTACTGCCCAAATAAGAACTCCATGAGATTTCTAAGGGGGGTCATTGATATGTTTATGGACTTTAGGATAGGCAAGGTAGTTGTGGCGGGTGACATGAATCTCTGCCTAGATCCGGACCTCGATTCTACGTCCCGTGCACAGCGGACTGGAGATGTACAAAGAAAATTACTTAAAAAAAAATTACATCAACTCCAATTGATAGACGTTTGGAGAATTCAGCATCCGAAAATACGAGATTATTCATTCTACTCCGCTGTGCACGGGACGTACTCTAGGATTGATTTTTTTTTAGTGGATCATAGCTCACTGGATGTAGTGACAAGTTCGGGAATTGGGATAACGACCCTGTCGGATCATGCGCCAGTTTCAATCAACTTAAAAAACGAGGGAACCCCTAAAAGTAATACCAAATGGAGACTTAATGAGGATTTAATACAGGACGAAGAGGTTGTAGTAAGGATAAAACAGGAATTGGAATGGTATTTTAAGACAAACTGTTCCGAACATATGTCGGAATCAATAGTTTGGGAGGCTCACAAGGCCTATATTAGGGGCATACTGATCGCAATAGGATCAGCGAAAAAAAAAGAAACTAAAAAAAAATATGATGAGCTATATAAAACTATCTTGGATCTTGAACAGATCCATAAACTAACAGGCGAGCAGGAAGCAGATCGTACCATTATCTTAAAAAGAGAGGAATTAAGAGATCTCATTGAATATGATAATAGAGCGGCATCCTTCAGACGTAAGAAAGAGAAATATCAATTGGGGGACTTGTCCGGTAAATACCTAGCAAAAAGGTTTCAAAACAAATTTAAGAGTAATTATATAGAAAATATTCAAACAGGCAAAGGGAGTAAGGTATACACAACATCAGAAATAGCAAGAGAATTTCAAGAATACTATGGGAAGTTGTACTCGATATCGCAAGGGGATACTTCAGAAAAAACAAAAAGGAGAAGTGTTAATATAAAAAAATTCTTAAGTAACACATGTTTAAATAAAATACCAGAGGACAAAATTAGTTTTCTAGAAGAACCTATAACGGAAATGGAAATTCGTAATAATTTAAAGGAGTTACCAAAGGGGAAAAGCCCAGGCCCCGATGGGCTAACAACTGCATACTATCAAAAGTTCAGTGACATTCTTGTCCCCAGGATGTGCTCCTATATAAATGGTATTGGTTTAAATTGGGATATCCGTCAAGAGGCTTTGGAAGCTGCCATTACAGTAATCCCTAAGATAGGTAAAGATCCCTCCTTATGTTCTAGTTTTAGACCCATCTCGCTATTAAATGCAGATGTAAAATTGTTCGCCAAAATCCTAGCAGGGAGAATGAAAATAATCATGAAAGATTTAGTACATACTGACCAAGTAGGTTTTGTCCCCGGGAGGGAAGGTAGGGACAACAGCATCAGAACACTTCTGTTGACACAGATAATAAAAGATAGTAAATCCCCAGGTCTACTCCTGTCTATAGATGCCGAAAAGGCTTTCGACAGGGTAGACTGGGGATTTCTATTGAACACATTGGAATTTATCGGGATCGGTCCAAAAATGATGGGGTGGATAAGCGCTTTGTATAAACACCCAACGGCAAGAGTTAAGGTGAACGGGACATTGTCAGGGTCATTCGAAATGTTCAATGGGACTAGACAGGGGTGCCCCCTGTCCCCTCTTTTATTCATTTTATCTTTGGAACCATTGCTGGCCGGGATTAGAAATAACCCCGACATCAGGGGGATTCAAACAAATGATGGGGAACATAAACTCGCAGCGTTCGCCGACGATATTTTATTATATATAACGAATCCAACTATAACACTCCCGAATCTATTAAAAACCCTCAAATTGTATGGAGATGTATCCAACTTTAAAATCAATCCTCTAAAATCAGAAATCCTTAATATTAGCGTGAACGCACAGGATATACGGAGATATAAGCAAGAGTTCCCATTTACCTGGAAAGATACCGAGATAAAATATTTGGGAGTCAATATTACTTCATCCCCTGACTTAATTTACCTGCAGAATTATATACCATTATTAAATGATATTAAAAAAGACCTAAAGAGAATTGCACTGAGACAAAGATCCCTACTAGGGAGAATAAACTGTTTTAAAATGTTTACACTCCCTAAGATACTATATATAATGCAAATGTTACCAATTGCATTACCGGGTGTCTATTTTAAAATACTAAAACAGTTACTAAATAGGTTCATATGGCGAAACAAAAAGGTGCGCATAAGTATGGAGGTGTTAACTAGAGATAAGGAACATGGTGGTCTGGGGGTACCGGATATTTACACATATTATAGGGCTATACACATGGCACGGGTGATCGATTGGGTCAGAGATAACAAAGAGAAAAGGTGGGTGAGAATAGAAAGTTGTTCAAATAAGTCACGGTTAGGAAAAGAGATTTGGATACCGCCACATTTTAGACAAATAAATCCGCACATGCACCAAATCACATTGGCATCCACGTTTATATGGGATAGGGCACATAAAAAACATCGATGGGGCTATAATTCCCCACTAATCCCTCTATATGACACACTTTTTTTTATACCAGGGAAAATGGACCTGTTTGGTAATTGGATTAAAAAACCACATGCACAATTAAAAGATATATTAAAAGATGGCAAAATTCTTACCTACCAGGAACTAAGTAAAAAAAAAGATTTGTTTGAGTTGAACAGGTGGCGATACCAGCAGTTGACGCATTTCGTGGATTCCCTCCCCTCCCCCCTGAGATCAGATAGACACTTGCTTCCTTTGGAGCGCCTGTGTTCCGCCCCAGGGGGAAGGGGCGCGATTTCCGCAATTTATAAAATATTGATGCGATTAAAAGACCCCGGCCTCCCTCATTATATTAATAAATGGGAAGAGGAATTGGGAACGGGTAAAACCGAGATAGAGGTCAGGAAAATATTAGAAAGGACCCATACGACCTCATTTAATTGTGCACTGATCGAAATGAATTTCAAGTGTTTAGCACGATGGTATATAACCCCGGCCATAGCACACCGTTATCAAGACGACACCTCCAAAAATTGCTGGAGGGGCTGTCTTGAAGTGGGAACTATGTCACATATATGGTGGACCTGCCCAAAAATCAAAACATACTGGAATAATATATTATTGGTAATTGAGGAGATAACCGGAATTAAAATACCTCCTGATCCATGGGTCTGCTTGTTCCATGGGACAGAAATGTCAACTAAACAGTACATGAGAACTTTACTTCCTCACGTACTAGATGCAGCAAAGAGTCTGATTCCCAAACAATGGAAGGACCCTATGAGCCCGACAGAGAAGAGTTGGTTTTGCAGAATCAATGACATATATTATGCTGAACAGCTCAGGTTTTTGGGAGAGGAAGGAGAAGGCGGATTTAAACGAAAATGGCAGGACTGGGCCAACTTTAAACTTACACCAAGGTATATTGACAGGATGATCAGATGATTTGACATAGAGTAGGAAGATTATCGGGCAAAGAGTGATTCAATAGGAGACTGACTTCCGGAGGTAGGGGAGGGTGGGTAGGTGGGGAGAAGGGCGGGGGGTGACATGAGGGTGGGATGAGGGTTTGTTTGGCTTGGGGAAACTAATGTACCTATCTTTGTATTTAAGTATTTTTTTTTTCCTCCCTCTTCTTTTGTATATTAACTGATATATATTAAAAAAAAAAAAAAAAAAAAAAAAAAAAAAAGGGGAAGAAAATGAAATGAATAGATAAATAAATTTTCCAACCATGATGCGAACTAAGGAGACTGCGAAATGAACGCAAATTGATTGAATATCCTGAAAGTTCTCTGAGGCGGAAAAAAGAAAAAAAAAAAAAAAAAAAAAAAAAAAAAAAAAAAAATAACAACAGTAATACCTAGTCCATAGCAACCTATGAAAATTCAGCTTTTGG